>NW_027503113.1:0-57434 GCF_021521415.1 Bidens hawaiensis | reverse complement strand
GATGAAGATAGTGAGGTGGTTATGGTGATTGGTGATTTGAGTGATAGGAGGGTTGATGAAGGTGAAGCTGCCGCCATTGTTATTATGTTATGTTATGTGTTTGTGTGTTTTTGTTTCTAATGTGACCTATTATTTTGTGTGTTCTGTTTATATAAAAGTGTTTGTGTTTGTGTTTGTGTTTGTGTTTGTGTTTGTGTATATGTGGAGTGTGGGTTTAGGTAGGTACGTGCTAGCGCGTGGGGAAATTAAATGGGGTTTACTGAAGATTTAATGCGAAAGATATTCGTTGACTAGTGGTGGTATTAATTAATTAATTATTATAAAATGAATTATGGGATTGAGTGATTTGATAGTTAATTTTTCTCTCTGTTTAAAACATTATTTAGATAAATCATAAATGTGGGAAAATTTATAAAATAGTTCATTTAGAGAATGTGTTTACAAGTTTATCTCTTTGTAATTCAAGTTTCCCGCTTTGTTTTTTTGGCATCTTGTCGCCAACGACATGATAACAAACACCAGCGATGTGTTACTGAACAAATCGGATAACGACACGTAGCCGGAATTTGGCCGGAATAGGTCGTCGATGATGTGTTATCCACTAACGCATCGAGGAACCCCCGCTTTAAACATAAACGCATCGCTACTACCCTATGTCGCATCGTCAACCCTATGTTATGTCAACAAGTCGTCTGTGTTCGATAACATGTCGCCGGCGACGAGATACCAAAGAGACAAAGTTGGAAACTTGAATTAGAGGGATAAACTTAGAACCACATTATATAAATGGACCATTTTTGGAATTTTCTCTTGAATATTTGTTGTTAATTTTTTTCTCTATTTAAAACATTATTTAGAGAAATTAATTTGGGTTAGGGACAGGAAGCTTTGGGTTTAATTCCCAAGACGATAAGAATGAAAAGTAATTTTGACAATAAAAAAAAAGATAAAAAAACTCGAGTAAAGAGAATTTGCGTCTGCATTATAATAATTTATATTGATACTTTGACTAATGACAAATTAAACTTTTAGTTTTGTTGTAATTGTTAATCGCACTTTATCAAAAAACTGACTATGTAAGTCACTAGTAACAAGTGATTGATATATACGTATTTTTATGTTAGTTTTAGTGAGAAATTGGTAACTTTTTAAACATCAATGAAGCTACTTTTTTTTTAATGAGGTTGCCTTTAATATTAAAAGTGAAAGTTATGAATAATATTAGTCAATTGAAGTTGAGATTATTAAAGTTCAATATGTTATATAAAAAATATACTCTTAGGTTATGCTCCATTTATATATATTTCATTACTTTAAAGTAATAAGATTTTTTATGATTTGTTTGTAACTACAATTTTATAAAAGGGATGAGCGTTTTCAGTACCGGAATTTCTTGAATTGGCATGAAATCCCGGTATCGAACCGAACATTTTGATACCTTTCGGGATTGGGATTTTCAGGATTGGTATCGGTAGATCGATACTTAGGGGTGAGCAACTTAACCACCATAACCGTTTAACCGAACGATAACCGACATAACTGAACCGATTTTAACTTATAACCGACATAACCGGTGAGTCGATTTAGTGAATTTTCAAAAACCGCCAAATATGGGTCCGTTTTGGTTAAAGATAATTCCAAACCCGTCATAACCGAACCGTCCCATTTATTTAACAAACAATATGTTTGGGGCTAACTTCCACCGTACATATGGTCGGAATAAACCATTTTGATGGTTTTGGTTCAATGTTTATTATTGAATTAACTTGGAGTTTCATTGTTGGACTATATGTTGCCGTTTTTTTTAATATTTGGTATTAGTATTATGAATTATATATTTTGTTGGACTATGTAATGTCAGTTTTTTGTAATATTTGGTACCAAACGTTTAGGCGTAGATACATTGTTTTGGTTACGGTTAACCGATCCAAACAACCTTCAAAACCGATTAACTGAAACCGTCATAATGGATTGGTTATGGTTATGGATATCTATTAACCGACATATCAGTTATGGTTATAGTTTTGGCTTAAAACCGCCTCAAACCGACTAATGCACACCCCTACCGATGCTATGCGAGCGCATCCCTAATTTATAATACATTATGAACATGGAAGTTTGAAAAAGGATTACATGGAAAGATAAAAATCTGTTTTTATTTTATTGAAATAACTTTCAGAATAAATCAAGATTTTCATAATGTATTTTGACCAAAATTCTATGAGTCGTTTTAACTCATTTAGTCTTATCACGTGCTTCTTTAACTAAGGATATTTTAGACATTTTTGTTTGTGAACAGTTTCTTCACAATCGGTCTATATGTTGAACTGATTCTTACTTATTGTTGTCATCAAGTTCGATCTATGTTGGTCTGGGGCTAGGGTTGACTGGGGACAACAATCAATAAGAAAAGTGAGTTTGGGTATTTTTAATTTTAATTTTATCCTTAAAGGTAATAGAGTAATTTTCTACTAATTCAAGAAAGCTTTTTAATACCATTTATCTTATATCTTAAATACAATAGGTATACAACTAGAATAAATGATAGAAATTATAATTTATCAAATTTAGATACAACATGTTACCTAGCGAAACCGTTAGTAATTTACTCTAGTTATATGATTAAACAAATTGAATAGAATTCACACAATTTGTTGTGCATTTTTGAATGTTCATACTCTAGTTATATGATTAATCAAAACAAATGTTAAGTGTGAAGTAGAGGTGGTGTCTTCACGCGCTGGATATGCTTTTGGGATTCCAAGGTGCCAATCAAATAAATAAAATAACTAGTGTGGCAATTCATGCGCTTTGGGCCCTAATTATGGTGGTGAAGCTATTTATTAGTTCAGTGTTGCGAAGTTAGGCCATGTGGAGTGGACGTGTTACAAAATAAGATGTTTTGTGTAGTGATTTTGTAGCACATACCACTACACCCCTAAAATAATATAAACTCACAATGTTCATGCGACAAAAAACACTCGTCCCCTCCCCCCTTGTCGCCCCATTTATCGCGCGGAGAGGGGGGGTGGGGGGGGGGGGGGCTCCTTCAAAAATCGTTTCTCGTCGCCCCAAAATATTGCCCGCTACATATGACCTTATTAACACAAATCTCCCCTTGTAAAATGAATGTTGGGCAACTTTTGTTAAAAATGGAAAAAAACATAAATGAAAAAAAGTTAACGTGCAATTAAATTAGTATGCTAACTGTGAAAATCAATTATTGTAATTACACTACATTATAATTACACCATGTTATATATATAATTACACTACTTGATTCGAGCAGTTAACACGTTCATTTAATTTGTATGCTAATTTTCCCCAAAACACCTAATGGTAATCTGTTTGTGACATTGTTTTTCCTGGCTTTTCCATTACAACTTTTTCCTCATTTATCTAGCGATTCCGACTTATGTTGTGAAAGAAAGTGAAAGATCAGTTATTAAGTTACAAAGTAATAGTGAAATAACTTTTGAGAGAGCTTCATCTCGATTAAAATTGCACTTTACAATAAAAAGTGGTATGTAAAATAAGTGTCATGAAAATGCATGATTAAAGTAAACAAAACAAAATATGATGTTTATATGATTTTTAGTACCACTCCGATTACATGATTTGAGTTCATGTTTGTACTAGTTATGTATAAATTATAGGATTTTTTACATAATATAAAAGTAACAGTAACTTATATGTTGCAATAGTAAAATTCTTCTTCTCTTTCCATCCTGAAGTTTATTAATACAATGAGTTAAATACATGAATGGCACCATTCATATGTCATACTATGATACTAAGTTTTTAAAGTTCAAACTTTAGGTTTTATACATTTATGGTTTCGATCTACAAGTTTGGGGTAAAGCTACCATTCGCTAGTTTTTCGGTTACATTTTAATAAAATGACCCGAATACTCTTTTACAATCAAAGGAAAATGTGCTAAACTGGTTAGTAGATCGACCTATTTAACAAAACGTGTTAAAAGTCAACAAGAAAACCACCCAGTTTAATTAAACGAATCAACTCAAACGTTGATTACTTTCACCTTGTCGTAATGTCGTGTGATATTGTTGAAACGGCATAATACAAGGAAAAATAGGATTACCGAAAAAATTTACTTACTAACAACATACAACAATCCTCCCACCCGGCCAACCGTTAAACAGAGGCAACCAAAGCACTTGCTCATCCAAAATGTGCAAGATACGCATCAGCCAACATGTGACCAAGTTCAACCTGAGCCGCGGTCGTTTTAAATGAACCTTATCTTCCTTCAACTCCAACCCCTTCGCATCCACACACCACATTCGGCATATCAATCGATTTCTGTGCTTCCCTTACTACCTCCAAGTATTTCCCTTCACCAGATGCAATTGCAACCTAATTTTCCCCCAAAATAATCCATTATCAATTAACTGAATCAATCAACGAGTTCAGATCGATACGAATACCCTTTTATAATCAAAGGGATCATTAACGTATAAAAAACAAATATGTTAAACGAGTCATAAACATGTTAGCGGGCTGACAAATTTGAGTTGACATATTCAACTAAACATGTTATTATATAAACATGTAAACTCCAACACAACTCATTTAATTATACAACTCTAACACAAACACGTGTAAATAGCTCCGCAAGAGTAACCTAATCATTAACCATAAATGTTCACGAGTAAATCCCTAAGTCGAACTAGGGTGGTTTCGAGCTGGAGCTCGAAATTAAAAGAGCAGCTCAACTAGGCTTGAGCTCGATTTTGAATTACACGAGCGTAAGATTGAGCCAACGAGCCGAGCCACTGTCGATTTTGGCTCGGTTACAAAATGAGTTAACTCAGCTCAGGTTATTTCAAATCAAGTTTTTTTTTAGCTAGTTTTATTCGAGCGAGCCACGAGCCCAAGCTTCGAGCCGTGAGCTTTTTGAACAACCCAAAATATCTTCGTCTGAACGCTCGTAACCGACACTGAAATGCTGGTTATCAACACCGCACGCGTAACCGGCACCTAAATGCACATAACCGATGTTAAACACATATAACCAACGTCACAAGTGTAGCTGACGGTGGAATGCCCGTAACCGACACTAAATGCGTGTAACCGACTCCGCGCATAACCAACAAAGGTTACTCGTGCAGAGCCATTTACGCATCAACCGTTGAGCTAACCGCGTACCGAGACTGGGTTATGCGCGTTTCTTGGCCCCGGTACGCGTATCTGGTACCAGAATGCACATAACTGATGCTTGAACCCGTTCTAACCCGATTTAAAAAAAAAATCCATTTTTTAAACCAATTTGTTTTGACCCTAAACTTGTTCCGACTCGTCGTGTTCTAACCCGGCCCATTTCGACCCGAACCAAAATAAAGCTTTTCAGTTGACCCGTTCTAACGCTAACTGAATAACCGGCAACGAAGGCAATCCAAGATCCGACCGAACATTACGAATCAAACTCTCCATATTATCTTTATAACCTTCAGCCACACGTTTCGACGACGTGTCACTCTCACCTTGATACCAAACCAACGCCTTAACCTCACCACCATTACTACTCACCGCCGCTTTAGCTCTCTTAATCATATTCTCATACAGCTTTTCACCTTTACCCCACTTACCAATACTCGTACCACCAACCGCACACAGCACAAGATCTATAACACCAGTGACGTAATCCTTGATGGCATTAGCAAACGGCATCCCAGGGCCCACACCGCAGGTTTTGGATGTGTCGATGTCGGCGTGAAGTGGGTCTTGGGCGGTTTCCCAGATTAAGTTGGCGGTTAGCCGGTGGATGGTTGGTGGGTCGGGTTTGCAGTCGTCTGGGATGATGTGGTCCCAGTGGTGGTGGGTAACGCCGCCGCGGCCGGACATGTTGCTTTGGCCGGATAAGATGAAGATGTGGTGGTTGCTGGTGGTGGTGGATTTATGGAGGGAAGTTGCTAATATTATTCCCATTGTTTGAAGAGGATCAAATTATGGATTTGATTGAATGAATGGGTTTTAATTATCGTTGGTTTTATGGGTTATGGATTTGATATGATGGGGTCATCTCATTTACGATATGGGTCCTACTACGGACACCCGACATTATACCGGAGACCATACGTATTGTATAAGGCTATACGAGACATATATAGCGGCCTATACGCCCACGGGGCACGGAAAATCCTCAAAATAGTCATATTTAACCAAGGTTTTCTAATTTTAGCCAAAGGCTAAAGCAAATTCCCGAACTAGTCATATTCTTCCGTCGGATCCGACGTTTTAAGGTTTTGGCCGACCGATTAGCCGGACGAAACGTCGGATGGAAAGATAGTCGTATCCAATGGTTCAGTTCATGCTTCCGTCGAATCCGACTGTTTAATTTGTCTGACGAACCCTTGATTTTTCAGTTTGAGGGTTTTTAATTGAGTTCTAAAGTGAAACTGAACACTATGCTTCTGTTCTGCTTGAAAAACTAAGCGATTTGCATTATTAATTTGTTTGATTTTGTGAAGAAATAAGAAAGATGAAGATGGAGGTTGGTTTTGGAGGTTTAGGGTTTGAGAGGTTAGAGATGAAGTATTCAATCGATATCTGACGTAATTTAAAAAATTCAATCGGATCCATTAAAACGTTGACACAAGTCACGATATTAAAGGTCCAAAAATTCAGTTGGATAAAAAATGGTTTTAAGCGGATTCGACAGAATTTTTTGGCTAGTTTGGGTTTTTTGTATGATCTTGGGCTATTTTTGGAAAACCATGGTAAAAAATGGCTATTTGGGGATTTTCCCTTAATTTAAATATGGTTTGGTGTAAATGAGCCGAGCTGAGCTGAACCGAACCAAACCAAGAAATACAGCTTGTTTGATTATTGAGATAGAGCATCGTGTACGTAATTTTAGGTTTTACTTCTTTTAAACTTTTAAGTATTAATTTCAATGTGCACAATTGTGCTTAATAAGCTCGTTTAAGGTATCAGAAGAGTTCGAGCCGAGCTAAGTGTCACGGACCAAATATTTGAAGATCGAGATGTTTAATTTGTGTTGTAACGCTTGGGTTTGCTGGCTCGTCCAGGACTTCATTGGGCACAGCCTCAGCGGGAAGGAAGGCGTACATGCCTAATCATGCTGGCACGACGAACGCATCGCTGGTTGCGAGCTGTTGCCGCTTGCCTGATGAGTCCAAGGCAGAACGAAACCAGCAAGCCCTGATCATGAGCGGACCGATTGGCTGGCCTTCGGGCGTCACACGGAGTCAAAGGGATAGCTCCGTGACAGTGGTATTAGAGCAGGTCGAACCTCGGATACGTTGGAACGTTCACACTCAACCAATAAGAGCTTAAAAATGTCGAGAATGAGTTATGCAATGGTGGTGGGAGAAGATCAAATGGTCTTTGTAAGCCGCGAGTATGGGATCGTGAGCTCCGCCCTAGTCCAGTGAGGTGAAGGACACCGTGTTTGTGTTAAAAGTTTTACGGTGTAGCAGAGCCGTAATCTAGGTTGAAGTCTGCTAATTTGGCGAACACCGGCGTCACATAATCCAACAGCATAATTACCCGACACGGCTAACTCACATTTTGGCTGAACTACCGGGTGTCCCATTTATCAGAGTGAATCATTCTCAAAACGCATGGCTTCGGCTGGTGAGCTGGTATGGGTCGACGAACTTGCCCTTCAGACATGCATGGCATAGGGGAAGACCAACGTCTAAGTCTTGCACGTCGGTGTGGGACGACAAGTGCACGCACGAGGACGTGCATGGTTATGGTGGTGGGAGAGTGTCACAGACCAAATATTTGAAGATCGAGATGCTTAATTTGTGTTGTAACGGTTGGGTTTGTTGGCTCTTCCCGAACTTCATTGGGCACGGCCTCAGCGGGAAGGAAGGCGTACATGCCTAGTCGTGCTGGCACGACGAACGTATCGCTGGTTGCGAGTTGTTGCCGCTCGCCTGATGAGTCCAAGGCAGGACGAAACCAGCAAGCCCTGATCATGAGCGGACCGATTGGCTGGCCGACGTCACACGAAGTCGGGATAGCTCCATGACATAAGGCTCATTTAAAGTTTTTCTCAAAATATAGACAGAATTACAAATTTTGTCCTTTAAAATAAGACGAATTACGGTTCGTGTCCTTTTCTAAGTTTCCTTGCAGGCGGTGTACTTTAAACTTTTTTTTCCTACAAGTTTTGTCCTTTACGCTAACTGGGTTAGAAAAAATCAGTTAAATGCCCTCACGTGAGACGCATGTGAGGGCATTTTTGTCTTTTTGCCTACCCTTCTTCTTCCTCTTTTCTTCTTCCCCCTATCTCTCCTCTCATGTGCATCCACCATCACCACCCACCTTCTTCTTTCAACATCCAAAACCCCACCACCACCTGTTGCCGACTGCCACCACTACCCACCACCTACCGCCGCCACCATCACCTTCAATCTCACCCACAAAATCAAACCATCATCATCCCAATCCAAATTCATTTCAATTCAATCGAAAACCCTAAAAATGATCGGTTCCGATCACCACAAACAACAACCCTCAATCTACAACCGATCTTACACCATCAATTCAACCTCAGCCATCGATTACCCACTAAAACCCTCACCTAATTCCACCCTTAATCGCTCCGAATCCGTCAAGAAACCCTCCGATTCAATTTCAACCTGAAACCTGTTTTGACCTGGAAAAAAGAAAGAAAGAAGAAAACCCTAAAATCACAACCGTCTTGTAACCGCAACAATCGAAATCAGAACCACAATCGGACTACTGCCACCGTCACACCGCCGCCTAGGGTTTCCCAAAGATACCCGGCAACAGTAGATCAGATGGAAAATAGGCGATGATAGCCAGGCAAGATAACAGTGGTGGCTAGAGGTGCAAGATGACGGTACGGGGGACAAATACAGTTGTAACCCGGCATCAGTAGAATCGAAATCGATTAG
The DNA here is from genome assembly GCF_021521415.1 of Bidens hawaiensis. Classification (NCBI taxonomy): domain Eukaryota; kingdom Viridiplantae; phylum Streptophyta; class Magnoliopsida; order Asterales; family Asteraceae; genus Bidens; species Bidens hawaiensis. The sequence continues at coordinate 48,518 of NW_027503113.1, read as the reverse complement.
GGTTTGTATGTTAAAACTATGCGATAGTAGAACCGGCGATGGTGGAGGCATCGATTAAGGTGATGGAGAAGAAGAGTGGGAGGTATGGTGATGAAATGTGTGTGTGTGTTAATAGATACAGAAGAAGAAGAAGAAGAAGAAGGGTAGGCAAAAAGACAAAAATGCCCTCACATGCGTCTCACGTGAGGGCATTTAACTGACTTTTTCTAACCCAGTTAGCGTAAAGGACAAAACTTGTAGGAAAAAAAAGTTTAAAGTACACCGCCTGCAAGGAAACTTAGAAAAGGACACGAACCGTAATTCGTCTTATTTTAAAGGACAAAATTTGTAATTGGGTCCAAAATATATATAAATAATAAAAGTGTATAAAAATCTATTAATAAGATCGTGTGTAGTGGATAATGCCCATATAGAGGCGTTGTGCGACATGTGACGTCATGTTACCATAGGGGTATTATATATAAAATGGGTGTAGTGGATAATGCTTTAGGAAGATAGTTCAAATCAAGGTGAGCTCTTGTAAGTCAAATCGAGTCGAGCTTGGGTTTGATTTGACTTGTTTACTCCATTATTGTGCGGGACTGAAATTATGAAAACTTAAAAATATATCTAAATATTATGTAAATACATCAAAGTTTAAAACTATTCGCTTTAAAGGAAATTATGAAGCAAAGAAGTTAGCCTTCTAAGGCTTTATCAATCAAGGTTGACTTCTCTTAAAGCAAGCCCAAGGTTGAGTGAATAAATGAATATATATTTTCTAAAAGAATGAATACTTTTTAACATAATTTTTTTCTTTGGTGATATCTTACAAGAATTGGTAATGTCCTACTTTGATTATTTTTCTTCATCACATAGTCTTATATCAGATATAAGAACATGACCATAAGAACATGAACACACTCACCAATACAAAATATGGCTCTGTTTGCTTCATGTATGAGATGTAACCTTTTTATTTCAAACAAAAGATCATAATAAATCCAATACAGACATCTGTGATCTGACCCATGAAATAAAAACACTAGAACCCTATCTCAACATTGAAATACAAAAAATTATAATTACCATCAAGCCACAAACACAGCTTGTTCAACCAAACTTGAATCCAAATCAAACATTATTCTGCCTGCATATAGAGATCCTTATGCTGCCTTAGGAACCGGGATGACATCTGAAGGTGGTACTGTGACCGATCGTAACAGCTCCAAAGAGAAAATAAGCCCCAAGAAATGTGACAGGATCGTGTTTGCACTCGCCTGCAATCATCAAATTGAAATAAATTTAGTTCATATAAAGTAATAATAATTAATGGTAATGAAATGCAAGGAATATTACCTGGACCAAGAAGACATCCAATGCAAGGACAGGGCTAGTGCCGGGAGAGATGCCCTGATAATAAGGGTTAGCCGAGGTGGTGAGGGCCTTAGCCACCAGCAGTCCTACGGTGGCTTGCATCCCAAGGATGGCTGCACCCATACCCAAAAGGTTCACGGCTATCCCGTTTTTTAAGCTCTTTACAACATCAGCACGTGGTGGAGCCTGAAAAAAAAAAGCCATACTCTTGTCAATTTTCTTTCCAATATCCTTACATCTGCGGTTTCTATCCTATATCTACATGTAAGAGACTTAAATCATAAACTGATATGTATGATGTATCAAACTGGTTTGAGATAACTAGAATGGAGATTTAAAAAGACTAGAAGAACAGTCAAGAGACAATGACACATGGTTCGCAATGACAGCGGTTTTGTAGCTGACCTGCTTTCAGGTCATGATGACAATGGCAGAAAAAAGGTCCAGAATAATCAAAGGCGGCAGTAGCAAGCTATAGATAAAGAAAAGGCATAAAGAAAATGAATACAAAAAGCTTATAATCTTTAACACTATCTAATGAAGTCAAGTGAGAATGAATCCGGTCAATCTGAGGATGACACATGGTAACTATAATAGATGACGAATACACCCAATTCCACCCAAATATCATCACATCCTTACAGATCCACCCAAGTATCAATTTAATTTCGTTTATGCCAATTCCAGCAAAAAAACTTGCAAAAATGACAACCATTTCCCAATTTCAAAGAGTTTACACATCTCGAGTATGATAAAAATGCCTTTAAAACTACATAAAAATTATTATTATTTTTTTTTTACAATACATCTAGAGTTGATTCTTTTGAGTAGATTCATTGGCATTTTTTACATTTTACACTTCTAGGATGTAGCATAAGCTTTAAAGTTAGGGCGTCTTCGGTCATTTTATTTTTCTAGCAATTAATGCGCTAAAATTGGAATGAATTAAACCAAACTAATACTTGGCCTGCAACACTGTTCTAATATTTACATTACCTAAGTGAAATACTTGGGCAGCCATATACATACATTATCCGTGATCCATTTATGCAGTCTGACAACATTCCTACTACAAAATCTCTGCGTGCATAGCTATATTCTATCTGACATACAGCATATCAGAGAACATAAATTTCAATGCCCTCTTTGTCTGATTAGATAACACGCATATGCACACATCAGCATTTCATTACTTACAAAGCCAATAGTTAATTGTTCGACCCTATGAGGCTTTCTAGCCTTCTAAGAATTGCTAAATTCAGTAAGTAACCCTCTTAACTGCTAGTATTAACTACCCTTTTACCAATTTTACGAGAAACAATCATACACGCAGACATGTCATTTCATACATTAGTAGTTAAATTGCTAAAACATACCTTTGCAGGGTCATTGGCAGTTTTCTTAAGCCTTTCAGAAAGCCGAATATAACCAAACGACCAGAACACCGAGAGGAAAGCTGCTACAATACCACCAGCAGTAGAATAGAATGTAGCCGGTGATGTGATCTTCCCGGTAATCACAACAGAAAACGAAAGAATGACTGCTGCTACAATTGTACAAACAAGTTGCCCCCAAAACCCTAAGCTACCCAATCTTTTGAAATACCTTGAAGTAGCCTCTAATCTCTTTGCAACCTACACAACATTTCAAACCACAACAACATAATTTCAGAATACCTGACTCAGTTTTAAGTAGGGGTGTGCATGAAACCGAAAAAACCAATCCCAGACCAAAACAAAAACCAATGGTTTGGTTATATGTTTATGTAGAAAGCGAACTTACGGTTCGGTTCGTTTTGGTTTTGCATGTAATACAAACCGGAAAACCGAACCAAATTTCTAGTTTTTCATTTTCTTTTTAATTTCTAAAACTTAATAAATATGTTACTCAATTATTTTAGCCCAAATGTATCATTATTCAGTTAGGCCTAAATTAATTAGTTTTGGGCCAGATATTTGTTCGGCCCAAAAATTTTCAAGCTTCAATGACAAAACCAAAAATACCGAACCGAAACAAAAACCGATGGTTTGGTTTTATATTTTTGTAAAAAACCAAACTCACGGTTCAGCTTTAGTTTTGCAAGTAATAAAAACCGAACCGAATTTCTAGATTTTCATTTCCCTAAAGTCATTTATAAAAACTTAATAAATATGTAACTAACATTTTAGCTCAAATGTATAATAATCAATTAGTTACTAGTTACCAAAATGATTTAGACCTAAATTATCATTTCAGGCTAACTTTTTTGGCTCAAAATTTTCAATCTAAATGGCAAAACCTATAAAACCTAACCGAAACTGAACAGTTTTCAAATACAAAAAAAACAAAGTTTCGATTTTCTGGTTCGGTTTTAGCTCAAACCGAACTCTGCACGCTCCTAATTTTCACAATGACTTAAACTTTAAACAAAATTGATCATTGCAAATATCAATTGACATAAACCGAAAACCCGAGTAAGTTATACGCCTAAATATCGAGTAAACACAATAAAGAATTCAAAGAGATTATCATTATCATTATTATTATTATTCATTAATTACCTGAACAAGTTTTGCTTTTTCGGACTCGTCATTGGGCGAACTGTAGGCGGGTGAGATGGGAGCTGAGGCAAGCTTATGGTATTTGAATGGAATTCGATAATAATTGTGTAGTGGAAAGTGGAATGGATGAGTTAATGATGATGGGAAATTGGGGATTGAGAGTGGGCGGTGGAGTTTAGGTAGTGAGGTTTTGATTCCGGGCAATGACGGCGGTGCACTGCCGGAACGAGCCGCCGGCAGTAATAACGTTAGCATTTTGGACTGTAGATTGATTGTATGTATGGTCGTTCAGTAGACCGGTGGAGATGGATAGATTGGTCGGTCTTCTAACTTCTTGCTTTCAGCAGAGGGTTTTGTTTTCTGTTTGATTCTTTTACTTTTTCATTTTCTTTTTCGCCCGAGATTCTTTAAATTCTTGAAATATCATAAAAGTGGGGTTCGGTATAGGTGTTTCGTGCAAAATTCGAAAAATACCGGTACAGACTATGCTCATCCCTACATTGTATCCTTATTTCTTGGACCATATTGGGATTTTCAGACAAGGGTCGTAGGGGCACCTTCCGGTATCCCCTTGCTAGTGCGTTGTTTAGCCACGACTAGACCATCATGGATACTTTGCCGCATGTAAGCGGGCATATTCATGGCTTACAATTTTGATGAAAGAAGAGGAAAGAGAGAGCATGTGTGTGTGAACAGAGGAGAGAGAAATTGTTTGCAATAAGTGGTAACACTGTATGGTTATAGCTGTTGGATAGTTCCTTTGGTTTGCCATGAGTTGTCCATCGGTGGTTGGATATTCGTCGACTTCCTTTGGTGAGCGCCCCTATCGCCCTAAGGTAAAACTCTTTATGTCAAAATCACATCTCTTAATCTCAGATACGAAAAGGATAATGTATATTGAGCTCATCTTGTAATATTAGATAGGCTAACATTTAGACGGTATGATCGTTAGATGTATTTTGGATATGTAACCAAGGACCAAAGTATGCATGCCGAAATAGAGGTCCATCCTTGTCAATTTAACATTTTTTACCCAAGGTTATTATAATCGGAAAAAAAAAGGAGGTTTTCATAAACTTGCTCAAAAGATCTAGAGAGCCACAAATGTTCAACACAAAGAACCTCAACCAACATCAAACATAAACAAACATGCTATAACAAAAAAAAAATGTTGACAAACCTTAGAGGATAATAAACATTTAAAGCTCCTAAAATCTTAAAAATAATTCAAAAATAAAAGTATTTACATCATCATCCCTATTTTTATCTTTATTATTTTTTAATAATCATAAATTTTAATATATCCACTCTACATCGACTTCTTATCACCAAGTTATATAAAAAAACTAGTTAAACCCCATATAACACAAACAGGCGATAAATATTCATCGCCCCCTATCGCCCCTATTGTCGCGGGGGGAGGGGGGGTTGTTCCTCCATTTTGTCGCCCTCCATCGTCGCCCCATTACGGATACCCTTAGAGGTACAAACAAGTCAAATCGCTCACAAATTAAAGTTAGTTTGATAAAAAGCTGGAAAGGAGTCGATAAAAATCGTTTAGTTATTGAATCAGAGTTCAAGCCTAGCATGGGAAGCTCGTTGAGCCTTGTGTTAGTCTATATTCTTGATTTATATGTGTTACCTTGATACAAACTACTAAGTCGAGCCTTGGGCTCATATAAGTTTTTCTTAAAATAATTAAAAACATAAAAAACCAGTTGAGCCCAAATTTGAAGAAGAAATCACATAAATTCAACGTTTGTTTTTCCTCACACCTTGAATATCTTTGTTTTCCACATATTTTCTTCTTCTGATCAACCCTGGGAATAGCCACTCTTCGACATTCTCGGTAAGTCTTTGCTTACTCTTTCAATTACGTGTTTCGAATTTGTGTTTTCAGCGTTTAAATTGATGTTTTTGTATCCGTGCGTGGTTAATTTTGTGGTTTTTTTGGACCAAGTTAGTCATTAAACTTAAGGAGGTGTTTGATATTAATAAGAACTAATGAGTGTTTAGATGAACAAACTCTCATGATTAAGGCTTTAGTCTTCAAATTCTTATCTATAAGGTTTGGTTATAACTTGTTTTGACCCAAACATATATTAGATTTTTAATCATAACACGTTTTGACTGAACTTATTTTGCATAACCCATTTTTGACCCGAACATATACTGGCCACCCGTTTCGACCCAAACATATTTTGGCAATAAGCCAATAACCCATTTTGACAAGTAAATATTATATTATTTTGTTTTGACCCGTTCTAGCCTGAGAAAACGACCATCTTTTAGATGAAACCGTCCTGACCTGAACCAATAATTCGCAAATATCTATGTAATAAAGCTCAATGTATATGAAATCATTTAATACTTCGCACAACGCTAATTTAATTACAACAGCCGGCACCCTCTTTTCAGCATATATTTTTCGTTAAGAAATATATATACCTTTGATACATGCAACAACAGCAAAAACACACACATAAACTTACTTTAATTTAAAGTATCATTTCTTTTACAAGATGCCAATATTCCATATTTCATATTTTATTTGATGATCATCATTGTTTTAGTCGTCAATGTCCAATGTTTACAATGAACTTCAAATATTAAACAAAAACCATATAACTCAAGTCTTTCACAACCTCAAAAATGGATTCTTTATGTGAACAAAATCAACAAACAAATGTTCTTCTAGTCACACTCCCAGCTCAAGGTCATTTAAATCCTATACTAAGACTAGCCCAATGTCTTGTTTCCAAAGGTCTTCATGTCACTCTTGCCACCACCAGCATTGCCCTCCAAAACAGTTCCTCAACGAGCGGTGTCCGCCTAGAGTTCATCCCCGACGGTCTGCCTGCAGACTACAACCGAGGGGCTGATATAGATCACTGCATGGACACATTAAGCAAGTTTGCACCTGTTAACCTCCTAGCCTTAATTCGATCCCGTAAGAGTAAATTTGCATGCATCATAAGTACACCTTTTGTGCCGTGGGTGGCTGATGTGACGGAAGAGGTTGATATCCCACACGCCATGTTATGGATCCAACCGTGTACTTTGTTCCAAATATATAATCGTTACTACATCGGCTTGATGAGTTCCCTACCGAAAGTAACATGAATATGAGCGTGAAGTTGTCTGGTCTGCCTGTTTTTAATGTGGAAGAGTTGCCTTCGTTTGTTCTTCCAACGAACAAGTCGCATACGTTTGATGGTATGCTAAGGAAAGTGTTTAATAATTTACACAAGGTGAAGTGGGTGCTCGGGAATTCGTTCATGAAGATTGAGAAAGATGTTATTATGTCAGTTAATGTTGCTGGTTGTGACTTTTGGTCGGTCGGGCCATTAGTTTCGTCGAAGATTATGGGTAAGGAAGAAGATGATGGTTTTAATCTTTTCAAAGCGGATGATGAGAGTAAATGTGTAGAGTGGCTTAACAAACAAAGAGTATCTTCGGTTGTTTATATCTCATTTGGGACTATCTTGTCGTTGTCGAAAAAAGAAATAGAGAGTATAGCTATGGGTCTAAGAAGTATAAAGCGACCGTTTTTGTGGGTGTTAAGGTCATCAAAAAATCAAGGACTCGAAGAATTAGGGGTTCTGGAAGAGATTAAGGAACAAGGATTGATTGTGAGTTGGAGCCCACAAGCAGAAGTGTTGTCACATCCTGCGGTCGGGTGTTTCTTGAGTCACTGTGGGTGGAACTCTCTGTTGGAGAGCCTCGTGGCTGGTGTACCGATTATTGCGTGTCCACAGTGGAGTGATCAGCCCACAAACGCTAAGCTCGTGACTGATGTCTGGGGTGTTGGTGTGAGGTTGAAGAAGAATGCTGAAGGTGTTCTTAGTGGGGAGGAAGTGGGGAGATGCGTGGAGGGGGTTATGAGCGGTCCGAGATCCGAGGAGTTTAGGAAGAATGCCTTGGAGTTAAAAATGGCGGAGCGCGAGTCGTTTTCGGAAGGTGGTTCATCAGACAACAATATTAAGATGTTTGTAAATGAAATCATTTCTTCTTTGTCATATTCCAAAAAAAAATAAGTGCGGGTATTACCCTTCAGTGTAATGGTTTTACTAAAAGGCAGGGAAAAAATGACCTGCCATATCACTATCACGTATGCATGAGTAATTTACTAACCAAATTCACAAAGTACGTAATGGTTTCATATGAAAATTTAATGTGAGGTGTGTGTATTACTGTATTTGATTGGTCCATGGAATTTAACGAACTCATCTTGTGAGCAGTATCCGTTTCATGTCTTTTATGAATATCATCCATTATGTGGATTTTGTTTTGGACTGCCGACAAGTAATTAGGCACCGAGAAATGGAACATAATGGAGACACAACCTTAACAAAAACCCTCTTCGGTTGTTTATATCTCTCATTCGGGACTATACCGTCGTTGTCAGAAAAAGAAATAGAGAGTATAGCTAGCCATCGGTCTTAAAAGTATAAACCGGCCGTTTCTGTGGGTGATAAGGTCATCGAAAAATCAAGGACTTCAAGACTTCAAGAATTGGGGTTTTTGGAAGTGATTAAGGAACAAGGATTGATTGTGAGTTGGAACCCGCAAACGGAAGTTTTGTCCCATCCATCGGATGGGCATTGAGGGTGGAACTCGTTGTTGGAAAGCCTCGCTGCCGGTGTACTGGTTATTGCTTGTCCACAGTGGATTGTGATCAACCCACACATGCAAAACTTGTGACATACGTGTGGGGTGTTGGTGTGAAGCTAGTTGGAAAAGAATTATGAGCGGTCTGAGATCCGAGTAGTTTAGGAAAAATTATTTGGAGTTGAAAGCGGGTGGGGTGTGAGGCATTGATGGATGATGGTTCATCAGACAACAATATTAAGATATTTGTAAACGAAGTCATTTCTTGTTATTCGCCACATTTGGACCAAAAATAGTCATGGATATCAAATTGAAAACTGTTTAATATATATGGACCGAACAAATATAATGTTGTATACATAATAATGGATATTTAAAATTTTAAAACAGTAATTTGAGTTAAGATGTGATTTAACTTGGATATATAAGTACACTAATTTATATTATTTAATACAATTGGTACTTAATATGATACGGTAATCCAATGTTTTTTTGAAGATTTTGCGACACATTCTATTGAAACTGAAAACAACAATTGAAATAGAATGAATTAATGTTTTTTTTATAAAAGATTTGATTTTCGAATTATTTTCCCTAATTTCATATATATATTACTAGTATTTATCCCCGTATTACGGGATTGCTTTATATTACTTGTTTTTAATATTTATTTATTTTTTGAATTTTTATTTTTTTAATTGTATGAAAGTTAATAATAAACTTATGGTTTAATGATTAATTGTTTCACAAATAAATGAGATATTATAACCCGGTTTAAAAGCTATATGAGTTTGATGAGACCCAAGACCCGTTTATTTTTTTTACTATAAAATCGGTTTTTTAATCTATACTATATATAAAAAATGAGTGAGTGACATTTTAATTTTTAAGAGGTACCAAACTTGTTGCTTTTAGTACAAACTATAATACATAAGATTAAAATATTTTGAGGGCAATTTTGTATTTTGACAATTAAATCATGTTACGGTTTATTTTTAATTTACTAAAAAATAATTACAAGTTTGGTCTCTTAACTTCAATCACATTTTGTTAATTTATATAATAGTTACATATATACCCCTTATTTTAAACCAACTACCCTGACGACGTTTAAACGTTTATAACTTTTTCACACGCTAATATTTTTTTAAAAACATTATACCATAAAAAAGAATATTTTATTCTCTTTAATCTGAGTATGGTATTGCTATATTTTTTTCATTTTAAAAACTTAACGTGTTACGTGATTACCATTAAAGACCGACAAACGAATCAGGTGGTTTCGGCTATTTAGGTCATGGGTATAAAAGGTTAAGGTTGGAATGAGTCAATACAAAAATGTTAATTTGGTTTGGGTTGAAAGGGGTCAAGTAATAACGAATTTCGGTTAGAACATTGTCAAGCTGAACGGGTTGCGGGTCAAGATGAGTTCAATGTAACGTTACGTGCTCACCAACACCTGACTGAGCGTGCACAGTCGTTGTGACGTGCTTACTAACACTGGTTAAGATTCCAATGCCGCAATACGAGCATACTATCGTTGGGTTACACGCGTACTATTGTTAAGTCACGCATATACAGTAACAGTAACACCGGTTACGCATCTGATGTCATGTTTGCTGCAACCCCGCCGCATCGTGTGACATCTGCCCTGATCCGACCCGACCCAGGTACCCGTTTCTCTGACCCGATCTCTTTCTTTTATGATTTAATATTTATTTATACTTATATTTTACTTTTAATAATAATAATATATATATTTCCTTCCCGCCTTTCTCTCTCTCTTTCTTCCCGCCGTCCCGTCCCTCTTCCTTCTCTCTTTCCGCCTTCTTTTCCCTCTTGTCGCCGTCCCGCCCTTAAACCTTGTTTCCCTCAACTCTATGCTTGTCCTTTGGTTCTTTCCGCCTAAGGATGTCTGCAGCTCCACGCGCCAGACTCCTTACATGGAAGCCTGCGTGAAGACATCTTGTTCCTGCGATGCGTGAAGAGAACTCTTCTCGCAGCGCGCTAAGAATGCATGTTCTTCCCGTAATGCGCTAAGAATGTATGTTCTTCCCGCGATGCGCTTAGAATTCTTGTTCTTCACGCAGCACGCTAAGGATTTGTGATTCTTCCCGCAGTGCGCTAAGGATTGTTGTGCCAGCCTTCGCGCTCGCGCACTCAGCCTTCCCGCGCTTAACCCTTGTATCTTCTGTTTAAATCTAGCCGTTTGCTTTTGTGTTGTCTTATCTTCTGTGCTGTTGACCTAACCTATCTAATGTCTGAATAGTTACTTTCGGCGCAGCATGCGTACCAACCCCATTGGTTGGTAGAAAAAGTGACTGACATTATCTTTTGAGATCTGCTTTTGCCATGCTTGACCAGTACCTTTATCTGATCCGCCCATGCTTTTTACTGTTCCCTGTCAGCTTTATCTTGCCCCCTGCAGCTGCCATATCTTTTGATATCTTTACTTTTCAGAACTTTTTACCGTTGATATCTTTTCTTTTACTTTTTGAGATCTTTTCCCCCTTTTTCTAGGGTTTGTGTCTCCTAGGGTTTTCCTATAAATAATAGTATTATTTTTCCTAACACTACACACACAAAACACTTAATCTCTCCTGTTCTCTTGCTCCTTGCTCTCTCTGCCGTCTTCCTCTCTGCCTCCGTCTTCCTCCTTGTTCTTCCTACTTTTCCGGTAATATATATTATAATTTACTTATTAATTATGCTAACTTATAATCAAGACTTAAAACAGATCATTAAAACAATAATCTTATTTATAGGTTAACTTGTGCTTGTTTAAAGTTGGTTCTTGCTTTATCTTACACCGCATCATTTATCAAGTGAGTTATCTCGTATCTAATCCCTTTTTATTTTAAATGCTTTGGGATGTTCATGTGTTCATACAAAACTTGAGTCTTAAACCGTTTATGAACTTTAGTCGCGCAGTATCCCATGTGTTGAGGACGTAGACTTGGCTGTTTATTTGTATGTGTGGATCATTAACCGTATGGACGGTCTATTCCGCAGTTTTCATGGTACCATTAGATGAACACGGGAGAACATTCGTTTATGATTTTCTCTTTTGTTTACACATGCACAGTTAGTCTTGTTTGTGAGCTCAATTGTGAGCACTGGCAGTCTTGTCTCTTAGAGTTGGTCCCGATCAGATTACACCCTTGTTGAAAACCAGACATACACATGTTGCGCGCAGATTTTATTGTTATCTATGTATTGTATTAAACTTGATCTCTCACCAACACGCAAGTGTTTGACGTTTATTTTAACACATGTTCAGGTTTGCAGTAGCTGTTTTGGAGCTTGTGGACACGTAGGACGTTTTTACTTTTGGACCTAGAATTAAAATGTATCAGGACAAGTTAATTATGTTTGAATGTTATAATTTATAATATATTGATTTATGTTTGATTTATGTTCTTTATTTTCCCCGCTGCGCGTGCGCGATAAAATGTGTATTAATAAATATTGACACCAATAGTGTCACGAGTAATGAAACAATATGTGGCGCCCCGATGTATAATCCGCCTTTGGTCGGGGTGTTACAGATTGGTATCAGAGCTCGTTGACTTTAGGATAGGTGGTTAGACGTAACGGCCTAGAATACCTAAGAGTCCCTTCTCGCGCATGAGAGAAATCTCATGTTTGCGCGCTTATTGTTAATTACTCGTTATTTATGAATATGCTCGCACTTGCGCAGTATATGATTTTATGTTCTATTTCGCGATATTTCGATTTTGGTTGAATTTCGATTTTTATTGATTTTACTTACATATTCGTTTGTGGGATTTGAAAATCCGAAAAGTCATGGTGATACATGAATAGTTGATTTTCAATTTCCATTTACGATTATGTTCTGAGGTTGGAGACTTGAAAAGTCATGGTGATACATGAATTGTCAACCTCCAATACTCATTTTCTTGTATATTTTATATTGAAGATTGGAAAGTCATGGTGATACATGAATCGTCAATCTCCAATACTCGTTTACTCGTATATTTTAAATTGGGAATTCGGAAAGTCATGGTGATGCATGAATTGTCGATTTCTGATTCGAATTTGTTACCTTTATTAAGTCTGCATTTTGGGTCATTTATTTTACTTTAACTTTTGATAGCATCTAACTCCGTGAAACCAAGCTTTATAAGATTAAAACTTTGCGATAAAAACCAAGATATTAACTAAAATTAAAATTTTTATAGAATGCCTCCGCTATCTCGCCGATTTCAGAGAAGAGAAGCCTCGCGCATGCGTAGACAGCAACGTTCCCAGGAAATGGCCGCCGCAATAGCCCAAGCTTTGAGCCAAAACAATACCAACACCTCGAGTTATAACATTAAGACATTTAATGCGGGTAACCCTCCAAGGTTCACAGGTCTCGAAGGAGCCACCGTGATGCTCCAGTGGCTCGAAAAGATAGAAAACACTTTCCTCCATACCCAATGCCCCTCAGAAAGACGAACCCTATATGCTTCCAGTGTCCTGGAATCCAGAGCGCTTACATGGTGGAATGGAGTAGCTCATGCGCGTGGCGCAGAGGCTGCTTCTAGCATGACATGGGAGGAATTCAAGGAAATTCTTACGCGAGAATTCTGCCCTCCCAACGAAGTTAAGCGCCTGGAGGAAGAATTTTGGAACTTGAAGCAGTACAGCGGTGAAGCGCGCGAGTACGCGACGCGCTTCCATGAACTAAGCCTGCTTGTCCCTCACCTTGTTACCCCTTCCCGCCGAGCAATCGAGAAATTCCTTGGGGGTCTCCCCATGGAAATTCAAGATTCTGTATGGGCCAGAAACCCAGTTACCCTCTCTGACGCCATTGAGTTGGCCGCTGTGCTCAGCGACAACCATGTCAGAGCAGGAACCCTGTTCCTGCGGGGAACTGAGAAGACCAAAACCACCAAAACTGTCCCTGAACCCGCAGAAACCAAACCAGAACCCTCAAACCGTAACAACCTCAAGCGCAGGCGCAAGGCCTATGCGCTTACCAACCCGCCCATTGTCCAGCAACCCGTTTACCAACCCCCAGTTTACGCGCCTAACCCACTGTCAACCTACCCAACTCCCCCTATAGTCCACAACTATGCCTTAACCAATCCAGCACTCCCTGCCCCGCCAACTAAGAAACCTTACACAGGAAACCATCCCTTTTGCCCAACCTGTAGATTTCACCACCCAACCCAAACCCCGTGTCGACTTTGTAACCGATGTGGCCGTACTGGTCACACTGCTGAGAACTGTAGAGTCCTCGCCAATCCAATTGCGCCAACACCACCAGTCTACCCGCAGAATCCACAACCAACCTACCAAAACCCACGACCCAGATCGTGCTTTAACTGCGGTGATCCCAGTCATTTCCGGAACGCGTGCCCGAGACTACAAGTTCAGATTACACAAGCGAATCCGGTGAACCAGATTTCAAACCAAGTGACGCGTGGACGAGCTTTTAACATAACCGCGCACCAAGCGCAAGCGAATAATGACGTAGTTAATGGTACATTTTTACTTAACGGATTTTATGCTTCTGTACTTTTTGATACTGGCGCCGATCGAAGCTTTATCTCTCGCGCCTTCGAGCAGAAGCTTGCGCGACCGCGCAACGATTTAAAAGAAGATTTTTCAGTTGAATTGGCTAATGGTGAAATTATTTTAATTAACTCAGTGATTAAAGATTGTACGCTTAATCTTAACGAAAACGATTTTCTGATCGACCTCATCCCTATGCCTCTTGGAAGCTTTGATGTTATCATTGGTATGGACTGGCTCTCGAAGAATCGCGCCGAAGTTATTTGCGCCAAGAAATTGGTTCGCCTACCTCGAGAAAATGGTGATCTTTACATTTACGGCGAAAAACCCTCCAGTGGTCTTAAACTTATGTCTTGCGCCGAAGCCCAAAGGCTCATGCGGAAGAAGTATATTGCATTCCTAGCCCATGTGGTTAAGCCTGCTGGAGAGAAGAAGCTTCGCGATATCCCTGTTGTGCGTGATTTCCCTGAAGTTTTTCCTGATGATCTTCCTGGTATCCCTCCCGCTCGTGAAGTCGAGTTCCGTATTGATCTTGTCCCTGGTGCTTCCCCCGTGGCTAAATCTCCTTATCGTCTTGCACCCGCTGAGATGCAAGAATTGGCCAGCCAACTTCAAGAGTTGACTGCTAAATGATTCATCCGCCCTAGCTCTTCGCCCTGGGGTGCTCCGGTGTTGTTCGTTAAAAAGAAAGATGGATCGTTTCGCATGTGTATTGATTACCGCGAGTTGAACAAACTCACCATTAAAAACCGGTATCCCTTACCGCGTATTGACGACCTCTTTGATCAACTCCAAGGTGCCTCTTGTTTCTCGAAGATTGATCTCCGCTCTGGCTATCACCAGTTGCGCATCCGCGATGAAGATGTTCCGAAGACTGCTTTTCGAACTCGTTATGGCCATTTTGAATTCTTGGTCATGTCCTTCGGTTTAACCAACGCACCCGCCGTTTTCATGGATCTAATGAATCGGGTGTGTAGGCAATTCTTGGATAAATTCGTGATTGTGTTTATCGATGATGTTCTGGTGTATTCTAAGACCAAGGCCGAGCACGAGCAACATCTTCGGTTGGTGTTGCAAAAGCTCCGAACCGAGCAGCTCTATGCTAAGCTTTCCAAGTGTGAATTCTGGTCTGATGAAGTACAGTTTCTTGGTCATGTTGTAAACAAGATGGGTATTCATGTCGACCCATCCAAGATTGAAGCAATCAAGAACTGGATTACGCCATCCTCTCCTTCTGAGATCCGTTCCTTTCTGGGCTTAGCTGGTTACTACCGGCGATTCATTTCGAACTTCTCGAAGATCGCTTTGCCTTTAACAGCTCTGACGCACAAAGGTAAACCGTATATTTGGGGCTCGAAGCAAGAAGAAGCCTTTCTAACGCTCAAGCGTTTGTTGTGTGAAGCTCCTGTTCTTGCGCTACCTGAGGGTAATGATGATTTTGTCGTGTATTGCGATGCATCCAACCAAGGTCTCGGTTGTGTTCTTATGCAACGAGGCAAGGTTATCGCTTACGCATCGAGGCAACTTAAGATTCACGAAAAGAATTATACAACTCACGATCTCGAACTTGGTGCAGTTGTTTTTGCCTTGAAGATCTGGAGACACTACCTTTATGGTACTAAGTGTATCCTTTACACTGACCATAAAAGCCTTCAGCATATCTTTGATCAAAAGGAACTTAACATGAGACAACGCCGATGGAACGAACTCATCAGCGATTACGATTGTGAGATCCGGTATCATCCTGGTAAGGCTAATGTGGTAGCCGATGCGCTCAGCCGAAAACCCTGCCAACTTAACTGTATCTTGCCGCGCACCCAGCTTCACTTCGCGCCGATTCAAAGCAACCTTGAATCGCGTATTCGTGACGCGCAGCGCGCATCCATCAGTAATGGTAACCTTCGCGCCGAGTTAGCGTGTGGCGCGGAAGCACTCTTTGTCCCTAATCTGAGTGGAATTCTCTGCTATCTCAGTCGCATCTGGATCCCTTGTGATGAGAATCTTCGCGCTGATATCCTGAGTGAAGCGCACAAATCTCGATATTCTATTCACCCCGGCGCTGATAAGATGTACAAGGATTTGCGCATAACTTATTGGTGGCCCGGTATGAAAAAGGATATTGCTGTGTTCGTAGCTAAGTGCCTGACTTGTTCTAAAGTTAAAGCTGAACACCAACGCCCATCTGGTTTGCTCGAACAACCAGAAATTCCTACGTGGAAATGGGAATGTGTAGCGATGGACTTTATTACCAAGTTACCTTTGACAGCAAGCAAACATGATAGCATTTGGGTAGTAGTGGATCGATTGACTAAATCTGCTCACTTTCTGCCCATTCGTGAAAACTACCGTGTTGAGCAACTCGCGCAGCTTTATGTCAAGGAAATTGTCTGCCTCCATGGTACTCCTTTGAGCATCATATCCGATCGCGATGGCCGTTTTATATCTCGCTTTTGGAAATCTCTCCAATCTGCGCTAGGAACTCGCTTGGACATGAGTACGGCATATCATCCTCAGACTGACGGTCAGTCTGAGCGAACTATTCAAACTCTTGAGGATATGCTCCGATCTTGTGTTCTTGATTTTGGAGGTAATTGGGATTCACACCTGCCTTTGATCGAGTTCTCTTATAACAACAGCTATCATTCCAGTATCGGTATGGCCCCATTTGAAGCACTTTACGGTCGTAAGTGCCGCTCCCCGATTTGTTGGAGCGAAGTGGGTGAAGCTCAAATCACAGGACCCGAACTTGTTCAAGAGACAACCGATAAAATCGCCAAGATCCGTGATCATCTGCTGACTGCCAGAAGCCGACAGAAGAGTTACGCAGATCGTAGGCGAAAGCCTCTCGAATTTCAAGTTGGTGATCTTGTTCTCCTCAAAGTGTCGCCTTGGAAAGGTGTTGTCCGCTTTGGGAAGAAGGGTAAGCTTGCTCCTCGTTATGTTGGTCCATTCAAGATTCTCGCGCGTGTGGGAAAAGTTGCCTACAGACTTGACCTGCCGCTCGCGCTCAGTAATGTGCATCCAACGTTCCATGTATCCAATCTCAAGAAGTGTTTAGCTGACGAGAACCTTCACATTTCACTCGATGAAGTTCAAGTTGATGAATCTATGCATTTCGTTGAGAAGCCTGTTGAGATTATGGATCGCGAGGTTAAGCAAACCAAGCGCAGTCGTATCCCTATCGTGAAAGTTCGTTGGGAGTCCAAGCGCGGAGCCGAGTTTACATGGGAAAGGGAAGATCAAATGAAGATCAAGTACCCGCACCTGTTCTCTGCGCAACCTACTTCGAGATAAATTTCGGGACGAAATTTCTTAAAGTAGGG
The DNA here is from genome assembly GCF_021521415.1 of Bidens hawaiensis. Taxonomy (NCBI): domain Eukaryota; kingdom Viridiplantae; phylum Streptophyta; class Magnoliopsida; order Asterales; family Asteraceae; genus Bidens; species Bidens hawaiensis. Next base: position 31,165 of record NW_027503113.1, on the reverse strand, counting down.
GAGACTGTGACATCTGCCCTGATCCGACCCGACCCAGGTACCCGTTTCTCTGACCCGATCTCTTTCTTTTATGATTTAATATTTATTTATACTTATATTTTACTTTTAATAATAATAATATATATATTTCCTTCCCGCCTTTCTCTCTCTCTTTCTTCCCGCCGTCCCGTCCCTCTTCCTTCTCTCTTTCCGCCTTCTTTTCCCTCTTGTCGCCGTCCCGCCCTTAAACCTTGTTTCCCTCAACTCTATGCTTGTCCTTTGGTTCTTTCCGCCTAAGGATGTCTGCAGCTCCACGCGCCAGACTCCTTACATGGAAGCCTGCGTGAAGACATCTTGTTCCTGCGATGCGTGAAGAGAACTCTTCTCGCAGCGCGCTAAGAATGCATGTTCTTCCCGTAATGCGCTAAGAATGTATGTTCTTCCCGCGATGCGCTTAGAATTCTTGTTCTTCACGCAGCACGCTAAGGATTTGTGATTCTTCCCGCAGTGCGCTAAGGATTGTTGTGCCAGCCTTCGCGCTCGCGCACTCAGCCTTCCCGCGCTTAACCCTTGTATCTTCTGTTTAAATCTAGCCGTTTGCTTTTGTGTTGTCTTATCTTCTGTGCTGTTGACCTAACCTATCTAATGTCTGAATAGTTACTTTCGGCGCAGCATGCGTACCAACCCCATTGGTTGGTAGAAAAAGTGACTGACATTATCTTTTGAGATCTGCTTTTGCCATGCTTGACCAGTACCTTTATCTGATCCGCCCATGCTTTTTACTGTTCCCTGTCAGCTTTATCTTGCCCCCTGCAGCTGCCATATCTTTTGATATCTTTACTTTTCAGAACTTTTTACCGTTGATATCTTTTCTTTTACTTTTTGAGATCTTTTCCCCCTTTTTCTAGGGTTTGTGTCTCCTAGGGTTTTCCTATAAATAATAGTATTATTTTTCCTAACACTACACACACAAAACACTTAATCTCTCCTGTTCTCTTGCTCCTTGCTCTCTCTGCCGTCTTCCTCTCTGCCTCCGTCTTCCTCCTTGTTCTTCCTACTTTTCCGGTAATATATATTATAATTTACTTATTAATTATGCTAACTTATAATCAAGACTTAAAACAGATCATTAAAACAATAATCTTATTTATAGGTTAACTTGTGCTTGTTTAAAGTTGGTTCTTGCTTTATCTTACACCGCATCATTTATCAAGTGAGTTATCTCGTATCTAATCCCTTTTTATTTTAAATGCTTTGGGATGTTCATGTGTTCATACAAAACTTGAGTCTTAAACCGTTTATGAACTTTAGTCGCGCAGTATCCCATGTGTTGAGGACGTAGACTTGGCTGTTTATTTGTATGTGTGGATCATTAACCGTATGGACGGTCTATTCCGCAGTTTTCATGGTACCATTAGATGAACACGGGAGAACATTCGTTTATGATTTTCTCTTTTGTTTACACATGCACAGTTAGTCTTGTTTGTGAGCTCAATTGTGAGCACTGGCAGTCTTGTCTCTTAGAGTTGGTCCCGATCAGATTACACCCTTGTTGAAAACCAGACATACACATGTTGCGCGCAGATTTTATTGTTATCTATGTATTGTATTAAACTTGATCTCTCACCAACACGCAAGTGTTTGACGTTTATTTTAACACATGTTCAGGTTTGCAGTAGCTGTTTTGGAGCTTGTGGACACGTAGGACGTTTTTACTTTTGGACCTAGAATTAAAATGTATCAGGACAAGTTAATTATGTTTGAATGTTATAATTTATAATATATTGATTTATGTTTGATTTATGTTCTTTATTTTCCCCGCTGCGCGTAGCGCGATAAAATGTGTATTAATAAATATTGACACCAATAGTGTCACGAGTAATGAAACAATATGTGGCGCCCCGATGTATAATCCGCCTTTGGTCGGGGTGTTACACATCGCGCGGGCACGCAACTAGTTATAAATTATATATATCTTTTTTGAAATAAATCAAATATTATTTTTTAGTATATCCCTACTTTATAGGATTTTTATATCAAATATCTGGTGAAATAAGTTTTTAATTTAGTGAGATGTTATAACGCGTTTAAGAAATATTTGGGTTTGATAAGACCCATACCTGTGAATTCGGGTCAAATGCATGAGAAGACTCCATTTAAAAATCAAGCAAATCTGGTGACTCCAAAAAAAAGGAAGCAACCACATCACGACACATATGATTTTTATGTTTTCGTTTATATATATTATAGATCATGCAACATGCATGCATGGCACATAATTGTAGGTGTACAAGAAGTGTCCTATATATGCCAAGTCCCTGATTGATAATCAAACACCAACTAAATGAATAACTCTCGTTTATATTAATCAGAAAATAAAACTCTAAAAATTAACTGATTACAAACTATCAAACCCTAACTCGGTTTGACTCTTGATGAACCCTAACTCGGTTACACCAACCTCACCCCAATCTCTAATGTCTAACCATAACTCGGTTTATATATACTAACGTAACTTGCTAGCAAAGACATTACCAAATATAATAAAACCCTAATTGCAACCCCATAAACCTATTACATAATAATGAGACTCACGGGCCCAATAGGTTCAACTCGGTCACATACACGTGATGAGCCTATTAAATTGAAAATTACTTCCAACATATGGTTATGCAAATGATAATTAAGTTTGGAGGCTGTGTATCAATATTATCTTTCCATACGAGGTTAATGTTTATGTCACATACACTATATATGAAGAGATTGGTGGAAAGCGGGTTCTCTCTTTAGAATTAAACTTCTATGAGGTTGGAATTAAACCCGAACGGTATGTTTCCCCAACAATACTTCAATTAACGCGTACAAAAAACTTCAAAATTGAAGATGAAAAATTAGTAGAAATTAGAAAACATAATAAGATTTAGATATTTTAGGTATTATGAAGTCTGGTTTACAAACTACTGTTTCAAGTATTTGAATAAAAATAGGTTCTTATTTATTTTTGTATTTGATGCTGGTCCAAAACCTTATAAACAATTAAGTCCAAAACTATAATTAAGTTAGTCCAATATTTAATTGCGCTATGTCCACTTTTGAGCATATATTGTTTATGAGTTGGCGGCTCCAATTATATTTCCCAATTCCTTTCAACTAGGAGATCATTGTTTTAGTCGTCTTCCAAATATACAATGTTCACAATAAACTCCAAATTATTAAAAAAAATACTTATAACAAAATATTTGTAACTTGTAAGTTATAGATATACTATATGACAGGTTATAAATATATACATGTTTTCCTCCTCATGATCACCTAATTCTTTCTCTACCTCAAAAATGGAACAAACAAATGTTCTTCTAGTCACACTCCCAGCTCAAGGTCATCTAAACCCTATATTAAGACTAGGCCAATGTCTTGTTTCTAAAGGCCTTCATGTCACTCTTGTCACCACCACTACTATCCACCAAAACAGTTCCTTCGCCGGCGACATCCACCTAGAGTTCATATCCGACGGTTTACCAGCAGACTACAACCGAGGGGCTGATATAGATTACTACATGGACACGTTAAGCAAGTTCGCACCTGTTAACCTCCTAGCCTTAATTCGATCCCGTAAGAGTAAATTTGCATGCATCATTAGTACACCTTTTGTGCCGTGGGCGGCTGATGTGGCGGAAGAGGTTGATATTCCACACGCCATGTTATGGATCCAACCGTGTACTTTGTTCAAAATATATAATCGTTACTACAATAGGCTCGATGAGTTCCCTACCGAAAGTAACATGAATATGAGCGTGAAGTTGCCCGGGCTTCCGGTATTTAGTGTGGAAGAACTGCCGTCATATGTTCTTCCAACGAACAAGTTGCGTAGCTTAGATGCTATACTAAACAAAATGTTTCATAACATGCATAAGGTGAAGTGGGTTCTTGGGAATTCGTTCATGGAGCTCGAGAAAGATGTCATCGCGTCGCTGAGTGATGCTGGTTTTGACTTTTTGCCAGTCGGGCCATTAGTTTCGATGAAGATTATGGGTACGGAAGAAGATGTTGGTTTTGATCTTATGAAACCGGAGGGTGAGAGTGATTGTATAGAGTAGCTAAATAAACAAAAAGTATCTTCGGTTGTTTATATCTCATTCGGGACTATTATGTTGTTGTCTGAAAAAGAAATACAGAGTATAGCTACCGGTCTGAAAAGTATAAACCGACGGTTTCTATGGGTGATAAGGTCAACTAGAAATCAAGGACTTAAAGAATTAGGGTTTCTAGAAGAAGTCAGGGAACAAGGGTTTATTGTGAGTTGGAGCCCACAAACGAAAGTGTTGTCACATCCGTCAGTCGGGTGTTTCTTGAGTCATTGTGGGTGGAACTCATTGTTGGAAAGTCTTGTTGCCGGTGTACCAGTTATTGCATGTCCACAAAGGAGTGATCAGCCCACCAACGCTAAGCTCGTGACTGATGTTTGGTGTGTTGGCGTGAAGTTGAAAAAGAGTGCTGAAGGTGTTTTTAGCGGGGAGGAAGTGGGGAGATGCGTGGAGGAGGTTATGAGCGGTCCGAGATCCGATGAGTTTAGGAAGAATGCTTTAGAGATGAAAACGGCGGCGCGTGAGGCATTGGCGGATGGTGGTTCATCGAACAACAATATTAAGATGTTTGTAAATGAAGTCATTTCTTCTTGCCGGTCATATTCCAAACAAAAATAAATAGGATATTACAAAAAATAAGGTGTTTATTTACAAACATAAGAGGTGTTTTCAAAAATAAGAAATGACTCTTATTTTTTTTAAAAGTAAAAAGTTATTGCATTTCGCATTCGGTGTTTTAAGTTTGTAACTTCGGGTTGGTGAAAACTTAACAAGAAAACATAGGTGCGCTTGTTTGTCAGATTTAATACTACATTATTATATAAAGAAAGAACATTATATTTCTAGGTGGGCATAATACCCAACCTGGTGTATCAGATCCAGAAATTCTATTTGACCTGCGAGTACGAATTAGGTTTTAGTTTCTCCCCGGAACCGTACTCGAACCCGCTAGAATCGGTTCCACCTCTACCCGGTAAAATCCGGACCCAACCCCGCCAAAACCCGATAAAAACCCCACCAAAACCATTAGAAAACCCGACCACATCCAAATGCGGTTTCTACCTGACCCGGTTCTTTTGACTAGATCCCGGAACCGGTTCATGAAAAAGAAAACTCGTTTTGGGCACCTCTTTATGATATACTATTTTTTATCCATCGTATTACGGGGTTGTTTTACATTATTCATTTATAATATTTATATATATTTTTTATTTTAATTTTATTTATCGTATGGAAGTTAATAATAATTAAAATTTGATGATGAAAGGTGTGAACTTCACAAAAAAATGAGATGTTATAACCCAATTTAAAAGTATTTGAGTTTTGTTTTACTACAAAATTGTTTCTTAATTGTAAATAATATATTGTTTTAAAAAAATCAAATACTAATTTGTAATATAATGAGATGTTATAACCCTTTTAAGGTTATTTGAGTTTGGTAAACACATACCCGTAAATTCAAGTCAGGAAATTTTTATTATGAATAAAACAATATGTTAGTTTAAGATAGTAACGACTAATGATATATTGAGTGTAGGCCCAAAGTTAAAAATAAATGATTAACAGGGGCGAATTGGATTAGAATCCCATAGGCCCAATTATTAAAACAAATTGTATAGTTGTTTAGTTAACCCTGTTCTGCTCTGCTCTGCTCTGTTGCTCCGGCGAGGCACCCTCCGGCCGCCGTAAACCACCCAGCTCGAAACGTTGAGCCATAAGTCATCGAGATTTGGATTTCATTAAATAGGTAAACTGCTAATCTTCTAATTGTTTACTTTGCAATGTTTATTATATTAGTTTCGAATGCTTAATTTGCTTTTAGTTTGAACTTTGAATGTGTAAATTGTGAATGCAGCTAAACATCTAAAGAACTTCAGTTTCTTAATTTGTTATTAGTTTGAACTAGACAATTGATGATGTCATCTCTTGTGTAAAGAACCCACAAATGGCACAGCTACCATCTGTTTCATACCGGAACACGACTTCAACAAATACCATCACGTGTCTTGTAGTTTGTGTTCAAAGTTCTGATTCTTGTGGTCAGTGGTCAACACTTCAGAGTTCAGTTGATCACTTGTTCCTAAGGCTATGTGTAGTGCAGGGGCTACAAATTGGGGCGTTTTGCGCCATGTGGCAAAGGACGAGTTTTTGTTTTTGGGGTGTAATGGTGTTGTAGCCCCATATATATATATATACATACATATATATATATATATATCTCACACACACATATATATAATAATAATATACACACACACAACCCAGGCAAGAAAAACCTCCCCCCCCCACCCACAATTCGCCCCAAAAATCGCCCAGGGGGGCGGTGTTCGCGGCCCAATTCTCCCCTTTATTCTCGCCCACTACGGGTGGCCTAGTAGAAGAATTTTGCACTTTTCTCGCTAAGCCTGTCTTTGTTGGTCGTTAAGTCAAGGGTAAAACGGTCATTTTGTAATTTTTTGTTTTTTTTTTGTTTTTTTTGTTTTTTTTGTTTTGTTATTATTTATATATAACACAAACCGAGCTACATCTGGATAATGGGTAAGCGAGCAACAAGTTGCGCCGCTATCCCTTTTTGAATCGCAAAGCCTATTCTACTAAATATAAATCCTTGGTTCCTTGGGCTCTGCGAGTCACTGTGGACCACCTTTTGCACCCGCTCCAAGAAGCGAACCGCCTCGGGAGCTAGGGATCCAAAAGTGTCGAAGGCAAATGGAATGAACACGTGCTGATTCTCCAAACACGCTGCCTCATGCTTAGCAACCTTCCTAGATTCCGCTCTCAAAACCGCCTATCTCGGTACGAAGCCACTGTCTCTCAGCCCCACCAACGGGGACACCCCAGTGAGGTCAATACACGACTACGCAACTTGATTTAATTTTTCATTTCTTTTAACATGGATTTAAGTGTTATTTTCGTACCTGTGGTTTGACCAACTACGCAACTCTTGAGTACACTTTAAATTTTTTGTAACCAAACACTTGGCATTTCAAGAATCATGTCATTTTCATACTTTTCACTAACTCCGTCTTTTAGATTGACCCGTTTTTTACCTCTACCTATTTTTGTCAAAACCCGTTATAACCCGAACCAAAATGACCTTTTTTTATAATGCTGGTCGTTAAAAACGTTTATGGTTGATATTTCTGAATGAATCAAAGGGTTACAATTATCCCTATATATATTCATAAGGACCTATCTATATATATGGAACAATAGATATTATCCCAAAATATATACAATTATAATCCCATAGTATTCTCTAAGAGTTGTGACCTGAACCTGTTATGACTCGCCTGTTTTGCCAGGTATATTATGGTTGTATAGAATCATGATTTTCTCATAGGATGTTTACTATGTATGAATTTACTACACTCTTCTAGATTACAAAATGGGGATGTTTTAGCAAGAAACACATGTCTTCAATATATAACATCTTATTTTCATACTCTTTCACCACTGTTGCAATCTTGTAAAGTATTATGCATTGAGGCCCGGAAAGTTTTATACAAAGTAGCTGAACCGTAAGGCGTAAGCTCACATTTCATGAGATTTTTGTAACTTAGTTTTGTAGAATTAGAATATCTGGCAGCTTTGGTCTAATTTTCATTCTTATACCGGTATCTCAAGAACATGATGACAACAAGCTCAACAAGTTTGAGGTACTAAGGGCGAGCTAGAAACCGAGGAAACTGAACCAAAAGTAACCGAAAAGTGATTGACTGAAATCGAATTAACCGAAAATTGGTTATCGATTTTTTTGTACTCTCAGTTAACCGAAATTAACCTAACCGAACTGAATCATTCATACGTTTATATATTTTTAGCTTTTATACCTCCATTTCTTGTATTTCATGTTTCATACCTCCATTTAATGTATTTCTAAGCAAAAGTTTTAGCCTAAGTTTGGTTTTGGTTATTAACCGAGCCGAACTGAAAACCGACAAACTAACCTATTAATCGAAAACCGATTGGTTAATAAAATAGATTAACCGATAATTTTGTTTTTGGTTTCGGTCTAGGCTAATAACTGAACTGAACCGAACCGTGCACACCCCTAGTACTAAGTGTTTGGATTGAATTGATAGCTAGTAACCAACAATATGAACTCATAAATTTTCTGTGCTAAATATTTGGAATGCATACGGTTTGTAGTTGCTTTGAGATGTGTTTTCTTTTCCTTCTTTTTTCCAGGCTTGTTTAACTCATTTTTTTTTTTCAGTTTTTTCCAAATGGCTTCGTGTGGGGAGCTAGAAAACACACACACTGTTGCATTTATGAAGCTGGCATTAGAACAGGTATACCTTGCAAGTTTAAGGATTCAATATGGCATGTTGACATGCTAAATTATTCTATATATTTTTTTGCCTCTTATCATGGTTAAGTTAAATATGTCGTTATAGTTAATGCCCAAAACTTACATTAACCTATTAAACGAGGCATATATTGCACTTTTAATGGGAGATAGGCTGATAGGCAGTAGATAGCTCTAACTCAGCTAACCGACTCAACCCAAACCTATTTGACAAATTATATTTTAAAATTTAAAGCAGTTCGTTTTGGCTGATTAGCTGACCCAACTAGACCTGCTCACCAAATGCACTTTGTACCATATGAAAGTACTTCAACTAAACATTGAACATGTATTTGTATTTTCAGGCTAAAATTGCATTTGACAGCCTTGAAGTGCCTGTGGGGTATGCTTCTTTTTCTGACACATGTGAGCGTTTTTCACATGGTTTTATATTTTAATGATTTTTATTTATCTGGAACAGGTGTGTTATTGTTATGGACGGGAAGGTAATCTCGTGTGGAAGAAACCGGACTAATGAAACAAGAAATGTAACAATTTCTGTTACCTTTTCTGTTTAACCTGTTTTTATGTTAATTAACATTATTGAAATGGGCTTTAAACTGCAGGCTACACGACACGCTGAAATGGAAGCTATTGATGTTCTACTTGATGAGTGGAAAATTTTAAAGCTTTCAAAGGCGGAAGTTAGTGAAATGTTCTCAAAATGTTGTCTTTATGTTACATGTGAACCGTGTATAATGTGCGCAGCTGCCTTATCATTTATTGGTAAACTTGCATACCTTACTAAATTTATTTAAATTCATAAATAGATTTATGGCATCTTTTTGACCAGATGACATGTGACTGTATGTAGGTATAAAAGAAGTATATTATGGTTGTGCCAATGATAAATTTGGAGGTTGTGGCTCAATATTATCCCTGCATACAACAAGGTTAATATTACATAGCAGTATATAGGGGTGTGGATTCATGACATGCGATGAACCTAACACAGATTTCACGGGTTTGGGCCTAGTATGGGTTTGGGTCAAATTCGGGTTTAACCTGCAAACATATTTAGCTTAATGGATCATGTCTGTATCAACCCGACAGGTTCGGGTAATTTTCGGGTTGAACCTGCAAACTTGTTTAGCTGAACGAGCCATGTATGTGTCAACCCGACAGGTTGGCATGTTGATTTGTTTAACTCATTTGTTTTTTTATTATATTTTTTTGAAAAATGTTTTGTCATAAATTTAATTTGTTGGGTATTTTATGCCAAAGTATAAATCCCAGAAAAGAACTTGACATAAATTTTTATAATATAAATGCAATTGTTTTATACGCATTTGTATTTCCTCGTTGTAAAACTTTAATCTTAAAGTATTAATATAAGGAATATTTAAAAAATTTGGGTTAACTGGGTCGTTTTCGGGTTCATATTTCTTACGTGATTTTCAAGTTTGTGTTTGTGTTTGTGTTGGATTGGCCTGTAACCCGCAAAAATGACCCGTTTAGCACCCCTACCAGTCTCCCTCGCGCCTTCTAAGTCAGTAAAAAGTTTATGATTTTTAAATTGTTTGTGTCGTGTGTGCATTGGCGTGATAATGGCGGTATCATGATAGTTGCGAAGAGGATGGTGGGAAGAGTTACAAATGCAGTGGCGGGATAATGGCGGAAGAAGCTGTTTCTCTCTTTAGAAACTTTTACGAGCTTGGAAACCCTAATGGTACGTCTCATAAACGAGTCTCAACTCTGTTATTAGAGACTTAAAAATATGAATTTGAATCGATACTGCAATTTATTCATACGAGAAAAATTAATAGAAAGAAAGAAGTTAGTAGAAATGCACTTATTTTTCTGCATTTAATCAAAATATTTGAATAGAAATTAGTAAACAGAATAAGATATTTTCGGTATTATGATGTCTGGTTTAGAAACTACTGTTTTAAATATTTGAATAAAATTAGTTTTTTATTTATTCATTTTTATTTGATGCAGCTCCAAAACCTCACAGGCAGCCGGTCCAACAACCATGATGCAAATTGAAATCTGGGGTTTTGTGGTTTTAACTTTTAAAGAGACATGTTTACTGCATCTTGTTTTCCGATTACGAACACATCGGGATCGCTAGACATCAAAAGGCAAGTGTGGTACCTGCAGGTAACCGAGCTTAATAAGCACCAGTTTGTGGGTATACGAGGTTCGATATACAAAACGTGTGACTTTTTGAGTAACAAAACAATCATTTTTGACATGTTTCTAGGCCAAATTAAATGTTCTATGTTACCCATTGTTTCATTTCTACTTTGTACAATAAATTCTTATTTTTGTCAGTTATAGTCAGTGTTGCAAAAATCCCAACTAGGCACCGATTAATCGCTAGTCCCCACTTCATTAATCAATTTGTGCTAGTCGGCTAATTAATCGGCCAATGGTCAAATCCAGTCAAAATCAACGGTTTCGAGCAAGATTCCGACCAAAATTAGTGCTTTCCGGCGAGATTCCGACTAAAATCAGCGGTTTCCGACGAGATTTCGGCAAAAATCAGCGGTTTCCCACGAGATGCCAGTCAATTTTCGGCCAAAATATGTTTGTATATGTATAAAACTGAAAATTGCATATAAAAATGTGTGCGTGTATATATAAAACTGAAAAATTTACATTAAAGTCCGATCCGATTAATCCTGATTAATCTCGATTAATCGCTAGCCCCCACCTCACCCCTCGACTAGCGATTAGCGATTTTTGCAACACTGGTTATAGTCATACCTAAAGGTGGTATGAGTATGATAAGGTTCCCAAATTTGACTAATATAAAGTTTTAAACTGATTTTGACTTTTAAGGAACTATAAGAAAATTAACCTGTGTAACATTGTTTTGTTTTCTTTTGTTTTTGTTTTGTGTGTGTGTGTTTTTAAGTGCAATACATGGGATTTAGTTGATTTTGAAGTTATTTTCTTTTGTTGTTGGCATCATCTTATTAATCTTTGTGTCATAACCAAAGTTGTAAAATTTTATTATACAGTTTTTGTCATCTGATTAGGTAATGATATTTTAGTCCAAAACAAATTTCATTCTTCAATTCATTAACTAGATTCATCATAATTATATTATATTTCTAGCATACCAAAAAAATGTTAGTGGCAAAATGAGTCAATAGTTTTTAAGTATAACAATATTAAATTGAAGGAAGCTTAATTGTGTATTATAATTTGAATCTTTATGTTAAATATTTATATAAAAAGAGAGTATAATAAATGGTGGTTATCTATTTCGTTATATATCAAAGAAAATATAGACTTTTTTTATACTAGCAAAAACGAACTTTCATTAAAACAAAAGCAAATTCGAGAAGTTAGTACAAATGCATAGATTTGAATGGTTTTTACAGTTTACATATTAAAAGGTTATTTAAAGAAATTATAAAGAGACAATAAAAACAAGTATAACTCATATTAATTAAGTAGGGTAAAGTTAAAATGTAAAGGGAGATAAAAATGAGAAGCAAAGATTTATGATCACACAAAAAACTCTTTAAATAAATTCAAAAAAATAATTAAAAAAATCATAACTTAAAATATAAATAAAAAACGGAAAAAAAAACCTAAAATGTTTCAGCTATTATTCCCGTTAAAAAAAACAAAAAAAATAAATGAAAATACACAATGCCGAGATCAAAGACACAATCATAAGTAAAAAAAGACACAATTATAACTAAAAAAGACACAATAGATCGCAAAATATAACACAATAATGAACAATATAACACAATATTGAGTAATATAACACAATATAATATAAAAAAAACACGACTTTTTTCACTTAACGTTGTGTTTTTTTATGAGAACGAGAAAGACGGTGAAAACATTTTTGTATATTTATCTTTTTCGGTTTTTTATTAAAATTTGAGTTGCGATTATTTATTTTTTTTAAGGTTTTTTTATGACTACAAATCCTTCTCATTTTAATAGTTTGTATGATAACTTGACCCTATTAAGTATTGTTATTGATTGATTCCAATTTGAATCAGGTCTTATTCAAATGTCACAATTACACAATTATATATTCTCGATTAAAAATACACGCTTAATGAAAATCAATAAAAAAATATGAATGAGTTCATCTGTTTTGACTAGATTAGTTGTTGAAAGGCCCCCTCTTATTTCTTTAATCGGCAATCATTCACATTTTTTATACTATATATATATATATATATATATTAGAGCTTTTGCTTTTTCGGAAATAAAACAAAAAAATGAAACCAAGGTTTTCTTTTTAATGATTTAATCTTTTCGTTTAAATTAATAAATATAAATTATGATAATTAGTTGGTGGCCAAGTTATTCCTAAGAGTTTTTATGTCTAAAAGAATAGTTGACTTTTAACGTTATTATTGACTTATATCTAATAAAATATTTATTACTTTTTCTATAGAAGTATAAAACACCATAGTGAGCACGGGTGAGCCATCTTTGGGTGGATTATAAAAAGTCAACAAAACAATTATTCATCAACTAATTTTATTGGCGTTAGGCCGGCTCTGAGAAGGCGAAAAAATTTGGGGTCAAAGTCGAAATTTTTTTTGACCCTTAAATAAAAGAAACATTTTGTTTTTAAACAATTTAATTTTAAATTGGCTTATTTGATTACGATTTGAGTTATGTAAAAAACTTTTGTATAAAAATAATCTTAAAATTGTCTTAAATAAGACTAAAATTCACAACCTTGTGGTTAGATGTCATAGCTATTTACCACTAGACCAAACTAGTAGTTATGTAATTGTGTTGAAACATTGATTATACATATTTTTCTTATAAAAATACGAATAATTTTTTTTAAAACAAAAATTCAGGCCTAGCGGGGTGTCGGACATGTGGCCGTCGACTACATTGCCATGCCTCAAAGACGACCCTGATTGGCGTAATATACTTAAAAAAACTTATTATATAATGTTGAAAGTTGAAACCAAACCAACTCTCTACACCTTATAAATTAATCGGTTTGAGGTTTATACGCTCAAGTTAATGATACGAGAGCTCAAGCTTTATATTCGGGTTAACGATAACTAAGTAGAATTGATCTTTATCATTTTGTTTTAAGTTCTATTTTTAGAACATTCAGCTATCGTTATGCATAACACTATGGTTATAGTTTTTATCTTAAATTATAAGACTAAATGACTAATTATTTTGATTTATCTTAAAAAGCGGTTAAATTGTAAAGTTGAACCATTTTGGCTAATCTGGTACAACCAGTTCAATCGATTTGACTTATTGTTTTTTTTTTCTAAAAGATAGTTAACGATTCCTTTATTATTTTTTGTTCAAAACCAGTAGACTAAATTTGGTATAATGGAGTGGTTATTGAAAATTATTGTGTAATTAATCCTTTTGGCATGGATCTTGAGCCTTCACACGCCAAAAAAGCAGCATGGAAAGCACACGGATTCCACATCACTGATTCGTCATAACACATGCTACTCAATAAAACAGTTTTTAACAATTTTATAATTTTACAGAAACTTTTATATATTTGTTAAATGCTTTAAAATTAAACAAGCCACAAAAGTAATGTTGGATCCCTAGTATTTCACTAGTGGGGCAAGAAATATTTTATGCCGGTCAAAACCAATCAATGAATAATATTTTATCTGCTACGTTCTGAAATCAATATAAAAAAGCTTACATTTTATACTATATTGCTACAAATACCTTTCCAAAAGCTTAATAATTAAGAAAACTCTTCTCTATATTTTCAAATGTAGAATGGGGTTGTTGGTGTAAGTGTAATATTTATTTTGTGATGTAAGTTGAGTTAATTGTACTATGTCGGATTCTCCGACTGCTTGTTGGAATGTTCGTTTTTCGTTAACATATACAGTCGTTCAAAATAAATAAATAAAACTCACTAACTACAATAAAACTATAACTGCCTTTTCTCATGTCACAATTTGAAAATTTAATCCATATAAGTTCTAACCTTGTTCAAAAAAAAAAATTTAAATTTCTTGGTTTTAAAAAATATAATATATTAATACTCCCTAATTTAGATAAACCAATCACTACACCTATATTTGACTCTAGTTGAACATGTATAAATCATTTTTTATCAGTCAACATACATCAATACAAACCATCCAATCTAGTTAATACTTTCAACCTAGAAAATCCAAACCTCTCTTGACACTATTGAAACAACTTTGAACTTCCTTGAAGTTACCTACCACTAAATAAACAAAAGTAATGCAACTCTCTATTGTTAGATTAGATCTCCTCTTTACACTAGTGAATTACAACTTCTTTGAAATTACCTACAACCAAACAAATAAAAGTAATACACTTTCGTAGATTGTTCGTATAGAGTAGTTTTGCTCTAATATTTGTTTCACTCGTACAATTCAACCTATAGAAAAAATTTGCTCTATATAACCGAACTAAAACAATAAAACACCAAGATAGATTTTCGATTTGTAAACAATAAACTTATCCGAAAACAACTGACACAACACACATCGTATACTATATATAGTCAAACCATACGAAACCAAAATCCGAATAAAAACCAAAACAAAGACAACATAAAACTTGTGTTTTGTTTGACAATTTAACAAAAATTACATTAATTTATTCAACAAACTTTATTCAAGAACAATCTTGATCCATTTAAACTTTGTCGTTGACTAGTATCTCTTGTGTTACACCGACTCCTAGTTTCATGTCATCCATGACCAACAAACCCTTTTGCATCAAATCATTCTTCATAACATTAGCCGTGTGTTCGAGCAGATCAATCTCTGATTCCAGACTACCCCACTCGACTTCGAGTTCTTTAACATCTTCTCCCAAACGCTTTGCTTCCAATAGTTGAAGCTTCTTGCATGAGAGTTCTGCCTTACGTTCTTCTAAGGTGGCCAAGATCACCGGCAACTTTGAGATGAAAGAGGACTGTCTGTGATCCATTGATGGTCGAATGAAAATATAAAAGTATGAATGAATGAGTATGGTTTGGTTTGGTGGGATGGTTTAAGGGGTATTTGTAGTGAAGGTCTTCTTGGAGAATAATGCATAGGGATTAATGTATTTGTAGTTGAACTTCTATAGACCAACTTTGTGATTCTCACCATCTCCAAATCTTTAAATATTAGTGTTTATTAATTTATTTATAAATTTTAAAATTTCATTGGCCATCTATATAATATTTCCTTATTACTTACCTACTACCATAAATAACTTAGGCTGAGGGGTGTGGGGGGCGCGAGAGGGGGCGTGAGTGGGGGCGCGAGCCAATAATATTGTGACGTGTGGCAGAGAGAGAAACTTGATAAGATGGGTGTTGGTAGTGGTGATAGCGCCCCGGGCCATGGTGTGGAGGGGCGCGAGAGGGGGCGCGAGCGGTTTATTTTTTTATTTTTTTATAAATGTATTAAAAAAACGTATTATTAAAAAAACAAGAAATTATTTAAAAAAACACACATTAATTAAAAAAACACATTAATATATAAAAAAAATTAAAGTACTAAAGAAAAACATTATTCTTATTCTTCGGCTTCGTCTTCTTCGATCAACCTCTTCCGGATACGTTCCTTTTGTTTTTCCATCAGCATTTGGTCGACCGGATTTAGGTGGCTGAAGTCTCTTGCAAGGAAGTCCAAATCTCTCATTCTTTTTTTTTCCTTTTTGTCAATAGAGACCACCTCCATGGTTTTGTTGAATTTATTGAGGGATTCAACAAGATCGTTGATGTTTACGGCTTCCCCCTCAGCCGGTTTTTTCCCCCTGGCGTCCCTTCCCAATGGCCGCCTCCTCGGCGGTGAAGACGTTTCCTCCCCCGCAACGTTTAGGTCGAATCCAACCCGGCAATCCGACCCGGCGGAAGTGCTGTACGCTCCAGACGAACTAGTTTTAGTCCGTTTCGGCCCTACTTCCGCATCAAGGTCCGGCGCCACCAGCTCAACCCACTTGGAACACCTTCTCAACCTCTCCCACACCTTTACACCGTCCCACGTATTCACCGTCCCATACCTCCGCAGGCACTCCTGCCTCCACTCTTCGACAGTGAAATTATAGACCGCCAAATCGTCACTGCCACTTGGTCTCATACGACCGGCGTTCCTGTTGAACAGATTAGTAAACAAGCCGACAAATTTTCTGATTTCGGTCCACCGACCCGAAATCATATCGGGGTTCCGCTCTGTACTCCCAACGAGCGAATAGAACGTCTCCCTAACCTTTGTCCAAAAGACCTTGCTCTTTTGGTAGTCGACAAATTGTGTTCCGGATGGTATGTTAATATATAGGGTTTGAAATTTTTTTTTTTTATTAACAAAACCCACCCAACGGCTCTTTTTCACGCATCCCAAGCCACATTCACGCCCCCCCCAGCCGCTAGCCCACCAGCGCCTGCCTCTTTTTCCGCGCTCGCGCCCCTCTCGCGCCCCTATAGCGCCTCGGTGGTGTGGTCCTCGCGCCCCTCATTTTTTGTTTAATTGTTCGTTTGATCTTATTGTTTGTTCTGTCTAGATCGGCAGACAACATATTTTTCACTAAATTTCCAAACAATTTCTTCAAAAATAATATTTCACCCATGTGTGATGTGTCTTCTACCCCCATGCTAAAGTAACAACAAATTATAAGTTATCCAAGCATTTTAAAATTGAACTAAGGCTGAGGGGTGCGGAGCGCGAGAAAGGGCGCAAGTGGTGTGGTCCTCGCGCCCCGGGGCGCGACCGCCTCGCCACTTGCGCCCTTTCTCGCGCTCCGCACCCCTCAGCCTTAGTTCAATTTTAAAATGCTTGGATAACTTATAATTTGTTGTTACTTTAGCATGGGGGTAGAAGACACATCACACATGGGTGAAATATTATTTTTGAAGAAATTGTTTGGAAATTTAGTGAAAAATATGTTGTCTGCCGATCTAGACAGAACAAACAATAAGATCAAACGAACAATTAAACAAAAAATGAACACGGCATTTTTTTTGGGAGGGGGGGGGGCATCTTACGAATTTTTTATTATAATCTAACGAACTTAGAAGAAAAAGAGACTCAGATAAAAACAATAATCTAAACCTACTTAACTTCCTCTCCAATGCATATTTTTCTTAAAACTTATTACAATTCAATTAGTTAAAATAAATAAAGCATAACAAACTATACCCTTAATTTTACTAATTATTCAGGATTAACCTTCATTGTATTAGTTTTTTTTAACATAATTTAGTTATATGTTATTATTATATATAACTATTTATATAGTAGTGTTGTGTGTTTATTGATGAAAGCTTTGCAAGAAGGTAATAAGTGTTTAAAACTAGCTACGATGTACTATTGATTAGCCATGAAATGGATTACTTCAATGATTCAACTAAGATTACACGCGGAGTCCGTAATCGTGTGTGTAATTGACATGATTATAGCAATCAAATTAACAATTAAGTGTAAATACAACATTTAAAGCTTCATTAGAGATCAAAATGATATAGTTCGATTACATAGAGTATGATCGGATTACAAGATGACTAAGTTCATCTTCAGATATCGATACACAAAATTATTGTATTTGAAAAAGAAAATATGTGAAAAATTAGGGACACGCTAAAAGATTGAAAGATTGATGAAGAAATCTATAATATAGTCAAACAAGTGCCTTTTCAATAACTAAACTTAAAAAACATGAAAATTTTCTTTTCTTGTTAGATTACGATAAGTAATTTGTTCACTAGAAGAGGCCTCAACATATCATGAAAAAAAGTGCCTGAATAAATATATATATATATATACCGAAATTTGGAACAAAGGCGAGTAGGCGACTGAACGAAACCTGTTTAGTTTTAAGAAACCCACTTGTTCGCTAGAAACTTGTGATTATTAAACTAGTAAGCTAAACTTGTTGGAAACTTACAGTTACAAAAACTATATAGTTGATTAAAGTGTAGGGGAGTGTTTATTATTTTAAATCTTGAGGTCAGTATCTCAAGGGTTAAACTGTTAACACATAAAACCATAAACAAGTTATTACTAGTTAAGTGTCCCAAAAATATTATAATAGATATGAGTTAAACGCACATTTATTAATGAATAAATAAATAAATACATGACTAGAATCTCCAAAATTCATTATCATATATGACTCATTATTATCCCTATATCCACTAGTTTTAAACTTATAACTTTAGCAAAATAATTATATGGTAGACCGATCAAACAAATGGATGGTAATAAAATAATGGACAACTAACGGAAGAAGAACTTTACCTCTTTAACTCTACACCACTGAATTCTTTTTGTTTTCTAGGCTGAATTAAAAGTTAGACGTGTACAGTTACCCTTTCATTGGTTGGTGGTTTTGGGTGAAGGTGCCCCTATCAGTAGAAATAAAGGCAATGCTCAGACAGTTGATAAATGATATCACAAAATTCACTTTTATTAGTGTCATAAAAGTAAATGCAAAATTTAATATATAATAATTAAATATAAAAAATATTTTTTTTTAAACGACCAACTAAGTAACGCCGGGTACTCCGTACGCGGCCCCCATTGGCTAAAGGTAGCCCGAGCCGGCCACTAGTCCGGACGGACGAAGCCCCTAGCGGTCCACCTATTGAGGGAATCACCGGATAAAACCCGACCCCCCCACCCGCCAAATGGCACGACAGCGAGGAGCCGGCAAATCCGGGTGAGATCAGGATTCGAACCCTGGCATGCCAGGGTCATCCCTCATATCTCCCATATAAATTGGTGATAGTGAGGTTTGAACCCCCTACCTCTCACTAGCAAAGTAAGTGCTCTATCATCGAGCCACCTCCAATTTATAAATATAAAAAAATACTTGTGAGGCAAGTAGGTGTAGATTTGAGATAATAAATACAATAATTAAATATAAAAATACTTACGAGGCAAGTGGGTGTAGATTTGAGGTGAGAGATGGCTGATGTGGTTATGAGGTACATGATGTTTTCGAGAACAAAATTTTGTTTAGTGTGAGAAAACTTTTTAGCCTAAACTAAAATGTTTTTTTTTTTTTCATATATAAATTGAGTTTAATCAATTAAGTTATTACACGAGTTTTTCATTAAGTTAAGTTTAAATGAATTAAGTAATTAAATTTAAATATTTAAATATTTTTTTAATATATATAAAAGTTTAAGAAAAATCCGAACCTAGGGACAACACCCCCCCACCCCAAAAAAAATCGGCAGTTGTGAGGTGGCAGCTTGCAGGGCCGGCTATAAGGGAGGGCCGGGTGGTCGACTGACCCCGGCCTGACACCCTGATAGGCCCGGATTATTTTAAAATATATATATATATATATATATATATATATATATATATATGAAAAATAGTATGTATATATGTCACACCCCGACTAGGGGGCTGGACGTGACGATTGAATACCAACCAAAACACATCGAAAATAGGGTAACTAATTTATATTAAGACACTGGTTCAAGGTTACAATCAAATGTTTTACAAAGCTAAAATTCTAGCTACAATCTAATTAGGTGAAAAGCTCTATTATCCATCATGGCTTCTTTGGGTTAAGCTCTACGGTTCGACATAAGTCTTCTAAAATGATCTTCTATCTCCAAACGAGCTCTTGTCTAAGACTTTAAATCTCTACATCCGAATAAAAAGTACATGAACACATGCTTAAAATAATTTGGATCAACTAAAAAGTTGGTGAGTTCATAAGTTTAATTTATAAAAACATATATATATAAATGATCTAAATAATATGGTGCATATTAAGCAAGTTCACAATCAAACCTGTGTCCACGACCCGTGAACATCTATAAATACCCCTTACCCATACCCCTTATTGTTATGGGTCAAATTACACTTATGTCTGCCAACATAAGTTACAAATGGCGCGGATATATGTCACAAGATATACATTTTATCATTCAGCAGGTGTCGTCCCATGATGTAGGCCCACTGTGTGCGGGGGGTCCCCCAGATAGTACTACCCATATATCCCGTGGCTCCTTTCGGAGTTAATGATTGTGCTACAAAGTCGGGGATTGTTTATGGCAGCTAAAATGATATTGATTAACATTACACCAATAGTTCCAAAAACATATAGAAGCATGTATCCACTCAAAAATTTTAAGAAAAGGGGTCGTGCGTGAACTCACCTTGGCCTATGTATATATGTGAAGATAAAACGCTAAAGAACCTTGTATGCTATGCGGAAACGGCTCCAAGTCATAGATATTCCTAAATGCATATAACATGTCACTAAACGTAATATGCATCATATTATATGTGCTCGTAACCTAAGTAGGTTAATGTTATGTTATTTGAGGTTATTGTGGATTATGGTTCTGTTTAGTAATATGTGAAGGAACAAAGTTTCCTTAATTAGAAACGTTTGAGTTTCATCTTAAGAGACTATGATTAAGGTTCATGCTAGATTGATATATAATTAAATGTATAGTTCACACATATAAGTTAATAATAATAATAATAATAATAATAATAATAATAATAATACTTTACGTCTTAGTGTCGGTTATTACGTTTGGTCAAATAATGGTCAATGGTCGGTTTTACAAAACGTATTTGTAGGTTATACTTATCTATACTATGTGGCTATGTGAGTATGGTTTCTAGTTAACTTATTACTTAGAGTATGTCTTTAAGATATTGGTAAAAATAGTCCCTTTGTATATAGCTTTTGGTATCAACATAATTAGTAATTCTAATTTAAATTATGTAAGGTTATAAAATGTAAAAATATACATTTCGGGTTTAAATTATTTATTATGCGGTTTTAAGATCATTAGTTAGAAGATGTTTATCTAAACCTCCCCCTAAATTTCTTTTATATAAGATTCATAACTTGTAGTAATACAATCTTTAGTATCTTTAGACTTTTAGGTTTGGCCTTAACTATTTTTACTAGTTTACGGTGTTCGTACGATTATATTAATCGGTAAAAATTATAATAACTATTATACAAATACTTGAATGAATTATAAACACATTTTAATTTATATTTATAGTAGATATAAACTTAGGAAAACTCAGGTCTCAAGTTTATTAATGTTTCATATGGTTATGAGTTTTAACGTATCTTATTGTCTACCGTGTGGTTGATTCGTAAGTCGGATTGAGGTAGTTCTTTTTGTTAATACCTATTATATACTTTAAGTTGACCGTAAGAATTTACTTTTAGTATATACTTTAAGTTGACGGTAAGAATTTACTTTTAATGTATCTAGTAAAATAGTGCATTTTTCACTTTCGTTTTACAGTTTTAATGTTGTATAAAACGGGTTTTCAAGAAAATGACCATTATGTAGAGATTAGAGTGATTAGCTTACTGGAATTTTAACATTTATAATGTTTTGGTTGTTATGGATATCATTTGTGCCTATATGATGTGTAAAACTCAATAATAGACGTATTTAACAAATGTTTTCGGTTAGGATTCGTGTACCTTGTATTAGTATTGATTTCACACACAAGTAGAGGGCTTCAAGAGCGTCCAAACATATGTGAATTTCGTGGGTTTTGAAGGAATAAGAGTTTAGTACAATAGTTAGTAGAAAACATGAATTTCAAAGGAAACAAGTTGAGCTTCGGGTTTACCTTGTTGAAGGCGGCTATGTGGCTTCAAGTGGGGTTGAAGTATTCCTAGAACAAGGGTCACAAGAGGCTGATTACATTATGTGAAAACAAGAGTAAGAATGATTACAAACCAAACATGCACTTAGGAGTATGAAACTTATAATATTGGTATGTAGGTGTGATACCCGGTTTAAGGGTGCTTCGGGTCTTCGTCTTGGCGGAACACAACAGCAACCGAGAGAGGATCAGAGGACTCCTGGATCGGATTCAAGGCTGGAGTTAAATGTATTATACTTGAGAATTGAAATGAAAACTAACAAGGATGAAACTTACACATAGGAGCATGAAACTTCCTGTGACTGATTAACGGCTTCTCCTTTGATTAATTCCAGTTAATCTTAGGGGTTCAAAGGTGTGTTTTGGCTGTGATTGAAGGGTTTTGGCCTAGAATGAGTTTAGAAGAGTTCCATGGGCATAAAGGCTTTGGAACTCACAAAACAACAAGAGTGCAAACTCATCTATGATGCTTCTAGAACTCATGACTATTTTGGACGGACTTCGGGTCATTTCTGGTCATCAAATGCGCCTGGGAATTCAACCAAAATAAATATGATCGAAATTCTTAGATGTGGGAAAAAGAATCAACGATTTTGGAGTTCGTTTGATACCTTAAACAGGATGACGATTTAAAATTGTCACTGCAGTTTCGGTTCTTGCGCAGTATTAACATAAAGTCGATTTGGAGGTCGAAATCTTGATAAAATGAAGTGAGGCCAGTGTGAATCTTTCAGGAGGAGATTGAAGGTTATTATAGAAGAAGAATGAGGTCATTTGGTTGAGTTTGGAGTGAGATATGGGTCTTGAGAGTTGACTTTAGAATGCTGGCAGAATCTAAGAGAGAGAATAAAAGATTATGTTGAGATTTAGAGAGATTTCTTGATTTTAGAAGATATGGGAAAATCTGGGGAGATTTGATGCAGGGATTTTGAGTTAACCAATACGATGTTTGAGTGTAATCTTGTACAAATAGTTGGAGTTGAAAATAGTATGTATACTTGTGTGTGTATATGATTTGGAGTGGGAGAGAGGACAAGAAAGTGAAAGTCACTTGCTATAGGGTTGGATCATCTTGTGTTAGTAGAGAATCTTAACAAGATATTATGGAGTTTTTATAAAATAGGTCTTCTACACTTGTAATTTTTATAAAATTAGTGTAGTTAATAGATATCTTTATATAACTAAGTGATTATTTAAAATAATATGTATGCATGAGTATTTATAAGTTGTTTGGAAGTTTAATCTTGAAAATAAAACTATATGTATACATATATACCAAATAATCACACCCAGTAACATGAGTTATTTGTACAAGTATTATGCAAGTATGTATATATTTTGATACGATTACCTAATATGATAATTATGTAGACTTGTTTTGTATTTGTTTCATGAATAAAATAAATGTTGTAAGGTAAATATTTTAAGTGGGTTTAGTAATTGTGTGGGCTTACCCAATAGTTTGATTTTGAGTGCAACATGTTCTAAATTGTATTAATTGTTTTCCTAGTTTTTCTTCAATCTAATAGTTCTTTGTAAATCAAATACTAAGTAGATAACATCAAATAAAAAAAATTAGGCCCAAAACCAGGATTGTTACAATGTACAATGTTAAAAGTTTACTACACAACCATTAGCTTGGTTTAGTGGTAAAGGAGTATGATTTTCAACCAAGAGATTGTAGGTTCTAACCTCACTTGAGACATTTTAACTATATTTTTATAAAAAAAATGTTTTTTACACAACCAAGTCATAAGACCCAACAAGATTCTCTTTTTTATTAAAATTTTTTTTGCCTTCGGCCCAAATTTTTTTAACCATTCTCGGAGCCGGGCCTGGCCGCTTGCGGGAACATGTTTCCACCACAATCCACACGTGGTATCGCAAATCAATAAACATGATCAATGCACGGGATCTCCATGCCATCGAGTGAGGAAAACAATTACAACATCAATCATACCTGGTATATTTTATAAATAAAAAAAACTATTAGTAGAATATGAGGATGGTGGAATGAAGACAAACCTTACATATATCCAACTGGACCATTAGCTCCATAACAAACAACATATAATTGTAAAAACAAATAAAATATAAAATAAAATAGTGTAGTATTTACTAATGACGATTTTTTTTTGAAGGAATGATATATCAAGATAATAGTAATAGTAATAGTATACCCATTAGATAAGGTTATGATCATAATACGTATTTTTAATCGAAACTTAATCTTACATCTTCAAGAAGTCCTATCATCAGTCATGCCCTCAAATAGATGTAGGTCTATCAAATTATGACTAATCATTTCATCCCAAGTCAATTTGAGTCTGCCTATAACCCCCCCCCCCCCATTAATAATCTTTTTTCTAATGATCTAACATGATCCGTCTATTAATTGTTTTATTTTCATGTGCTCAAACCACCTTAATCTTCATCCCTTGCCTTATCTGATATACTAGTTACGCCTAATCTTTCTCGAAAACATCGTTTCTTAAGCAAAAAAAGCGATTCCACTCCCTGAGTTTCATTTATCACAGCAAACACAAAACGAATTAAAGCAAAACATAAAATTGAAACTAGCAACTACTACTTTAAAAAACAAAAAGAAAAAAAAAGTGTCACATAATGAAAACTTAAGCAACCAAAACCGTATGAATGATTTGATGATGCGTTGGTTAGTCTTGAACTGGTGTAAAAGTTTTCTTTTGGGTCTGCTACTTGTGATGAGCCTATATATGGTTGCTTACATTTGAAAAGAGCTCAAGAGATTTAACACTAGGGATTGTAAACTCGTTCCTACTACATTAGCATGACACTTAAAGTTATCATAAAATCAATGCCAATAAAGATAAGGAGCATATGCCATGTACTTATGTCATTCATGGAATATATGTATCTAATTAATATATTGAACAACTTAAAGATACTTCGAACGGAAATTTGAAATGAAGATTATGGAAGATTTGAAATTAATTCGGTAAACACTAAGGGGGCGTTTGGTTCACAGAATATTTTTTATGGAATTGGAATCTACCAAAGGAATTGAATCTATAGGAATTGGAATGGATTCATGTTATTTGTTTGGTTGGCTAATATATCATGTTAATTGTCAGGTTAATATATCTCGAGTTGATATGTTTTATGCCATAATAGCCACGTTAACTACTCATTCAAAGTATCTATAGCTAGCTAGAGAGTGACATAAGCTATATGAAAATCGATCTATCTTAAGACTCATATTGTCATATACTCATGTATGTTGCATAAAGGATCCTAAAACTAACTTCATCTAACATTCGGAGTCTGTTTTTGGTAGGGGTGTTCATGGTTCGGTTTCGCGGTCGGTTTTCTTCTTTGTATATTGGTTAGTCGGTTTCAAAATTTTGAAACCGTATCAAACGGTTCGGTTTACAGGTTGTATCAAAAACCGGCCGTATAAAACCGAACTGGACCGTAAAAATTAACAATATATTTTTCTATATATATTTTTTTATGTTACATATAATAAGTTAAGAATAGGAAATATTGTCTACAAGTTCGCCGTCTAAATCAAAACTAAACATACCCTAAACTAAATTAAAGAAACAATTGCATGTATTCTAGTTCTAAATTAGTTAGATTTTTTTTAAAAAATCTAGCAATACATAATTTAATGTATAAAGAGGCAGCAGCGCGATTCAAGTTCATAAACATTAATTCGCTATCATATAAATATATATGTATGGAGGGCCAAGTCAATAACCACGACGATGCACATATACCAACAAAACTGGTTTATATTTTAGGCGTTTTTCGTAAAGGCGTAACAAGATCAAACCGTTAAATTAAACCATAACCAAGCCATTAGCAACGGTTCGGTTTTATATTTCAACGGTTCGGTTTTGGTTTTCGATGATAAAAACCGTTACCAATGGCTTGACCTAAAACCGTACAAACCAAACCGCGAACACCCCTAGTTTGGTGCATGTTATTGGCGCAGAACCAATTTAGGGAACAATTTTGATTAAGAACAATTGGTCGACTATTTATGATCAATCAAACTGAAAATAAAATCACATATAAACCATTAACCCTATCTAACGTCGACTCAAAACTTAAATAACTCAAAACTCTTATAACTTAACCTAATAAAACCGATAAACGTAATGATAAACTAACTTAAATAACGAACTCAAATCCTAACACTTTAAAACTTTATATCAAGATTAACTCTTCAATCATTTGCTAGTTTGCTACTAGCAAGAGACGTTTGTGGCTTTCGGCTTGTTAATTGTGAAATATTTTATTCGACTATTATCCCTTTTAGGGGTGTACGTAGTGAGGTTCGGTGCGGTTATTGACTAAAGCCGAACTAAAAACCAAACTTTCGGTTTTATAATTCTTTAAAACCGCTCGGTTTCGGTTTTTGGTTTTTGGATTTGGTTCGGTTTTGGATGCGGTTTATTCGGTTTTGCGAATCGAGCCAAAAATTTTGGGGAAAAAAAACACTCGACCCAAGATATTAAATTTGGGCATGATATTTTTTGTTCTTTAAACTAATTATTAATATTAAATATTTGAGCTTCAAATATTAAAAGCTAAGAAAATATACATTTAAAATCAAAATTGAAAGTATTAGTATTATTAGTTATTAACTATATATAGTAACCAAATATATTTGTTATTAATTATATGTTAAAACTAAACAAATGGTCGTCGGTAGATTTTGTTTTAATGGTTACGGTTAAGATATTTTGGTTATATCAATTTTTGGGTTATTTCAGTTCGGTTCGGTTTTTTCGATTCTTGACAAAATACAAAACCAAACCAAAACCAATATTTCGGTTTTTGCCAAAGTTCAAAACCGAAATGTCGGTTTCTAATTCGGTTTGGTTTTTTCGGTTCGGTTTTTTCGATTTTATCGGTTTCGATTCGGTTTTGTGCACATCCCTAATCCTAATCCCTTTGTATACGATTTTAATTTTATACCTTAGGCTTCCCAGCCGCAATAATAATTCATTCAAAATCATTGTGTAATTAGCTAATTGAATTTGAAGTTATGAAATCCGATAATTCATAACTAGACTAGAAAGTTATTGTTTTGCCATTGGAACATAAAATAACAATTAAACCCGCCTTATAGATTAATACACTGTTGTCAAAATCACCAAAACACAACGAGTATCCATAAATTTTCGTCACACGCAAAATACAAGTCGTATCAAAGAATATAAAACATAATACGAATCAATAGAGTTATATAATTGTTTTTGTGTTACTCCAAATAATCAAAATCAACACAATTGATTCATGGTATCAGAGGCTTCTTCTCTTCATGGGTCGACCGAATGTGCCAGATTCGTTCTGAGCACATTAGCCGTGTGCTCGAGCACGTCAACTTCAAGTTCAAGAGCCCCCATTCTTTTTCAAGAACACGCACGTCTCCTCCCAAACGCATTGCTTCCAAGAGTTGTAGCTTCTTGCGGGCACGCTCGTCTTTTCGTTCTTGGATCGCCACCATGACTACTTGCAACTTTGCAATCAAAGAGGGTTGTGTGTTCTCCATTGAAGGTCGAGTTTGAATAATAATAATAATAATAATAATAATAATAATAATAATAATGGTTTTGCTAGAAGGGTTAGGGTTATATATTATGTAAGTAGATTTCTTGGGGAATAAGGCATGTGAAATATTCTATTAAATTTCACGTGTGGTAAATCTCTTATATAAAAAAGTCATTGATGAATCTCTTATTTAAATTGTATTTAAGATATAACTCTTTTTTGTTAATTGATTAGTGTTGGTAATTTTAATATATAAATTCAAAAGTCAAAACTCATAACTCGTATACATAACCCTTTTTTTAGAATATGTTGGTTATTACTTAAATAAAAGTTTCCTCGCAAAAAACAAACATATCATAAAGTTTGATTTTTGAATTTTATACAAGATATTTTTATTTAATTAAATATTTTGAATTTAAACACCTTGCTTGCGGTGCACGCATATAATGCATATATGTGCGAACCCTCGGGTAGACAAAAGTGAAATTGCACTAATTTTGACGATATTTTACTAATCTCGTGAAAATAACGTTAAAGTGGCGGAAGCTTAATAAGACATTATGTGGTGGCGTTGATAGCCGAAAAACAAGAGTACATGCACCAATCGGCGGTGTTCCGATGGTTGAGTGGTATGTTTCTTATGTCCAAGGCTTAATGCAAACTACTATCAAGCTGGGGGTCTTACTGGAAGCGTCCCTCTATTCCTAAAGGGTAGAGGTAAGGCTGAATACATATTACTCTCCTCAGATCCTACCATAGTTTTGCTATTGGTGGGATATACTAAGTACGATGATGATGAAATATTTTGAATTCAAATATACGATAGAGGTAAATTGTTAAGTTTTTTGCATAATGTACCCTAGTGATTCTAATTTGAGAATTCGATTTGTAATTCTTTCGACTTTTCTTTTACGACAAGTTTCTTTTGATCTTTGTAGTATGTGGGACTTGAACCAAGACCCACCACTCCCAAACCAAGGTGCTTAACCTGTCTTGATTGAAATTTGAGAAGACTTAAGTTAACGTGTGGGCTTGGTTTTGGTTCTTCTGGGTTTTTGAAGAGGTAGGTCCCAGCAGAGCCCAGTTGGACCCGCAAGACTCACCTTGAAGAGGGACGTCTGCGCAAAGACCAACTGGTTCCGCAGGACCCACCATGCTTAGAGAGATGAAGACCTTACGCGCAGTACGCAAGCTGTTCCCGCAGGAAAAGCCTCCCAATGGTGAAGTACCCCGCCTGTTCCCGCAGCTGCGGATACAAGCCATCAGGGAAGGCTACCCGCACTAATAGCAAGGCTACACGCACAAGGCACTAACTCTCAATAATTCAGTAATGTCACCTGAATAAGGAATGAGCAAGGCGGGAATACTCCCGTCCAAATGAGCAGTCCGTACGCTTCTAGAGGATCTTTTGTACTATACCTGCCAAGGTATGGACAAAATAGACAAGATCTGACCAAAGCAGCCCATGAACCAATCACAGGGTGACAGCTCACTGACAACAGTACGACGAGCAGCACGCTCTAGTACTTAATGTCACTATCAGCCGCTGCCTACTCACCAACCCTCATCGTGGTACGTACATAGCCTGCAGTTGGTGGAAAAGGAATAGTACACAGCCGGCCATGTCACTATCAGCCGCTGCCTACCCACCAACCACCAGCATGGCACGTGCGTAGCCCACAGTTGGTAGAAAAGGAATATTATACAGCTGGCTGTACCTGCTTGGAAACCTACCTTCGGCTATAAATACTCCAACACCTTGGAACGGTATCATCATCTTATGATATACTCTCATATACTATCTTATACCATCACATATCTTATCTGCTCTAGCTATTTCTCTTAATATACATTTATATTCAGAGCAATCTAGTCTGATTCTCATGCCGGAGGGTGGTCACAAGGAGGTACCCCCCCTTCTCAGTGACGAGCTCACGGTGTCTGTTTTGCAGGTCATCAGAAGAATAACCATCTTTGCCGGACCTAACCCTCGTGGGAAACATCTACTTGACCCTAAGATTATTCGTAATCTGCCGGGGTCACTTAGTGTTTCTTCATTGGCGCCATCCGTGCATAAAAGCTAGAACTAATTTTCAGTTTTTTCAAAACCTCTGGAAAGATGGTTAAGGTTACTCCGGTGCCAAGGCCAGCGAGTGACCAAGAAACTCCGGTAACCACAACCCCAGCTACTGGGGGGAACACCGGCGAGTACACAATTTTTACGAACACTACCCCGGTTACCCAAGCCGATGCAAGTGCAGTAAATAATCCTCCCCTGGGATTCACCGATACCCAGTTGGAGACACAACAGACGAGGCTCCCCCGCCAAACACTTGATCAAGTTAAAGCGTGAGCGGAAGCACGTCAGAAGGAATTCCAAACTGAGTTGGATGAACGCTTACGTTCACTCCAACAGGCTGACGAATTCGGAAGCACTCGACAACAGCTCAACATGAGTAATGAGTGCGAGTATGATAAAGATTGGGAAGAATTTGACAGTGACGCAAACCCGCGCCATAGGGCGAAAGGGAAGCGTAAACAAGCAGATTTCCACAGAAGAAATTTTGGAGAAACCTTTAAACCAAAAAACGCGGGTGGAAACCCACGTGACTTCTCTAAAACCTTCAGACAAACTGTTGCAAATGCGGGAACTTCCAAATTTGCGAGGGACATTGCGGAAGCAATCGCCCCGAAGAGTGCCAAACAGATGTCCAACATCGGCACTTATGATGGCATATCCGACCCAGATGATCACTTGAACAGATTCATAGCGGGGGCAACCGTCAGCAACTGGACGGAACCCACGTGGTGTTATATGTTCTAGATGACGCTGGTTGGAGCGGCCAGGGCGTGGTTTGATCGTTTACCGGTCCACCACATCTATGATTGGGCGGACTTCCAACACAAGTTCAGCCAACACTTCAGCCAACAGAGGAAATATACTGAAGAGCAGTGGACGATCCTCAACAGCGTTAGAGAAGAGGATGAATCTTTACTAGACTTCATCACTCGCTTCAACTCGAAAAAGCTGAGTCTGGGCACCATAAGCGAAGATCTTGTTCGCAGCCGCTTTCATCCAGGGCGCCGAATACCCAGAGCTTATCCGCACGTTGATAGGTAAAGATGGCATGCCATCCACATGGGATGCCATCATGACGGCGGCCAAGCGCTTCGCGGAAACGGAAAAGCAACTGGGTAGAGATCTTCCCCAGAGTACAAACCTCTACACTCAAAAAACAAGAGAAAACAACGTCCTTACCGCCCGACAAAACAAAAAGAGGAAGCTTGGTATTTGGCAGTCAAGGGTAAACTTTGGCACCTCATCCGGCTCGCACCCTCGGTTAGGCGGAAAGAATAACATGTAGTCGTCGAACCGGAACTCCAGATGGACGCCACTCACCAAAAGCGTCACCGAGATATTTGCCACCGAGAGGCTCCCATGGCCAGAGGCTCCAATAATCCGACAGCGTCCAAACGCTGATCAAAGCAAATCATGTGACTTCCACAGGACAAAAGGCCACACCACGGAGGAATGCGTAGCCTTGAAGGACGTCGTCGAAGCATTCGTCAGAAATGGGAAACTCACTCACCTCGTGGCGTAATGGACGCTAAGCAGGCTAATGCGTGTAGAACCC
>NW_027503112.1:0-46276 GCF_021521415.1 Bidens hawaiensis | reverse complement strand
CAACCTGACGAAAACCACGAACCACAAGCCGCACTTTGTTTCGAACAATAACCCTAGTATCGTCTTGCTTGTTATGGAAAACCCATCTTGTATCTAAAGCCTTCTTTCTGACGGGAAACTCTACCAATCTCCAAAACTTGAGTTTTTCATACTGATTCAATTCTTCAGGCATGGCGTCCACACAACTTGGTTCTTGTAAAGCCATTTCAACTGACTTAGGTTCAATTATAGAGATGATAAGGGGACCTATGACATTCTTAATTGGATGATCCCGTTGAATTCTTGTCGGAATGGAATGACCTGTAACGGAACTGGTAGGAGGTAAGTTCATTGGATCTTCAAGGATTTCAGAAAGAGGGTTCTTCCATCCAGATGTGGCAATACAATGTGAGTACGTGGTACTGGAAATATACTAATTTGTTATGACATCTGGGAATAGATTGCTCCTAAAAATTTGCCGAATGGTACTCTCCCTCTCAACTGATGAAGCATTTGCTGTAGACTCTGGTGACGACAAAGTCTCGGTAACATTTTCTTGTTGAGTAGTATCTAATAACATTTGTAGCACCAGCACTTGAATTTCCTGTATCAACAACTGGAAACACATTAAATGTCATAAATAGTTCATTATAATCGAATAACTAGTCAGGACCAACACGAGCATCAGTCTCACTCTTTTCTTGCCAGCGCACATCATAAGATTCAACTATCTGTTTCGTTGTTTTACAGTTAACTCTTTAAGCGGTACGACCAGCATATCCAAAAAAATAACAATCATCAGCTTTGGCTCCAAACTTTGGAGTTGTTTTGACATTTAGCAGAGGACACAAACATCCAAAAGCTTGAAAGTGTGCAACCATAGGCTTGTGACCATAAACGATTTCATAGGGAGTCTTCATCCATGATTTGTTGATCAGCAATCGATTTTGAACATAACAGGCTGTGTTTACCGCTTCAGCCCAGAAGAATAGAGGTAGCTTTGAATCACACAACATATTCCTTGCTACCTCTATAAGAATTATGTTCCTTCTCTTAGAGACTCCATTTTGTTGTGGTGTGCGACCTGAGCTGTACTGTCTATGTACTCCTTTCTCGGAACAAAAAAATTCAAAATTCAATTCTTGAATTCGGTGCCGTTGTCACAGCGAATACCCTTTAGCTTTAGATTGCGTTTCTTCTCCATGAGTACAACAAAGCATTTTATCAGTTCTGCAGTTTTACTCTTAGTTGACAAGAAAAACACCCAAGTAAAACGTGAGTAATCATCAGTAATAACCAGATAATAAGAGCTGCGAGAAAGATTCAAAACAAGAACTGAACCAACAAATCCATATGCGGCAATTGAAAAAATGATGAAATGTTATTAACCAGTTTTGGCTTGTGAGGCTTACGATTATGCTTGCCCATAGCACAAGCTACACATTTCTCAATTGTTTCAAAATCCTTAGCATGCAAACCACGCACCAGATCAATTTTAGCAAGACGGTTTAAATTTTTTATGTTTGCATGACCAAGACGACGATGCCAATGCATGGCATTATGTTCTGACACTTTTAAAAAAAGTCAAGTGTTTCATTAGGAACATTTTTGTTCATGTCGATCACATAAGCATTATCTTTTCTTTGTGATCGAACAAGAACCTAGTCTTCTGGTATAATGATACCAAGTTTTGAAATCAAATACTCTTTGTTTGTGAAATGAGGTGAAAAGCCTTTATCACATATCTGCGAGACGTTGAGCAGACTGTGTTTCAATTCAGGAACAAAATTAACATTCTCAAATTTAAGAACAACATTACTTAGAGTACCCTTTTGAGTAATCTTCCCTTTTTAAACTCCAGCAAAGGAAACATACCCTCCATTAAATGTTTGAATGTCGTTAAGTTGGGAAATGTCTCCTTTCATGTGCCTGGAAGAGCCACAATCAACATACCAAGGTCAGATGATATTCCTCCATAGCTGTTCATGCACAATGTGCAATATTAGTATGTTTTTGGTACCCAGCCCACAGTAGTGCTGAGTAGGCTTGATTTATCTAAGCGTGTCGCAGGTTGCCATGACATGTTTCTTGATTATCTAAGATTGAACAAAATTTCTTGGTTACCCGAGAGTTAGGCAACTATTCGTATCTTGATTTTAAAACTTTGTTATCTGTATGAACGATTGACTTAGTCTCCGGTTTACGAGAAGAAAACATATTTGACTTTGACTTCCAAATTTGTTTCGGTCATAAGGCCACTTGATTCTCGGGACCGAAACCGAGTTTCCATCACGCTTCGGAAACATATTAGGCTTGGTCTAAGGAGAGCTTAACCTGCCAACCTTGTTTCTTTTCCAATCACCATCAGAGGGATTTGCCTCATAATACCTTGATTTATTATAGGTATGCTTGTAGAAGGTATTTCGAGGCGCATTCCTCTGATGATATATATAATAAGGAACCTAAGGACGGTGTGGAAAATTTCTAGCAATCTGACCAGAAATACCACAGTTAAAAAATGTTTGACGTTTAACATAAAATTCAGTATGGTCTACTCCTGGTCTTGATATGTTATGTGAGCTAGTTTGTCTTGATTTGTACTTGACACTTTACTTATCACTTGATTTATCACAATTTTGAACATTGAGCATCCTTCTTTGACAAACTTAGGTGACAAATGTTTATTAGAACTTTTAATTTTATTAATTTTATTCAAAAACACACCACCATATTTAAAATTTTTTGAAGAATCGATCATACATTTGCCTTTGCTTTAAAAAACAGAGCCCATACAAACATTTGAAGTAATATAATTCAAAACAATTAAATTTAAATGAAAATTAGAGTTAATATCTTTATTGTTCAGTCAAATCCTCAACTATTACTTCATCTGCACGTGAAGTAAACACATTAGTATCAATCACCCCTGAGGTTGATTCAGTAGCTTTTACTAAACCAAGAACACCTTTGCAATTTTCAAATGGTTTGCCACACTTCATAGACTTTCTATTTCTTCCTCCTCTTTGGTAAGAGGAAGTCTAGTGTAGTTGTCATTATAAGGAGGGGGAACCACACCGTACCCAATACCCCCACCTTTGGTTTCTTTCCATTATAATTGTTTTTCGATCATGGAACCAAGAACGACACTACATTCATTGAATTACTTAAAATTAAATTTAGCATTTTCAAATTTATTTGTTATCTTGGCAATCTCCAACTTAGAAGCTTCTAATTCAGCGGTTAATTCAGCAATTTTTGTTTAACATCTAAGTGGTGACAACATTTTATGCTAAAGTCGGATTGAAGTTTAGAGAAATCATTTCGTTGTGCCTCTAGTTTTTCTTTTAAAACCTTTTCGAACTTTTTAAGAGTGAAATTTTCATGTTTTATTCCTTCCATTTTTCTAATCAAGTTACTATTGTGAGATTTATATAAATCTACCTTAGTAACACAAGATTGAGAACATAATTCAGAACTTACTTAGGATGGGCAAGAAGAAGTGAAATCCATGAATGCAATTGAAGATCCTTAACTTTTTCCTCAGCTTCTTTCTCATCTCCAGCAACATCAATCCGGGCAAAGTTGGCAGTCTGATTGCTGATGTTGAGAGCTGCCATCTGGTCATTCCAAGAAAATTGTTGAGCTACCAATCCCCGCTCACTTTCATTTGAACTACCTGTAGTTTCTCCTCTTGCATTGCTCACCAGAACCAGTGCCCTTTCTTTGTTTCCTTCCTTAGTTGGGTTAGTGCATTCACGAGCGAAATGATTCGGCTCGTGACAATTGTAGCACCTAAGAGTGTCTTTGTTAAATCTAACCTTCTGGTTAGCTAGCACATTGCAGTTGTTTCTGCCTATTCTCTAGGTAAACTTCTTCCCTCGAAACACTACCATGGCTATTTGCCAAGAGATATACATTTCTTCCACATCATCAGGATGGATCTGATCCAACTCGACAACTACAAATGGTTGAACCAAATCTCTAGCAAGAAAATCATTGTAGCAATTCATGAACCCTGCCAACAAGGCGATATTTTCTTAAGTATCCTTTAGTGGGAGTCTGAGTGGGAGACTGACTGGAGGATGCAGCAGTTGGTTGGGGCTTAGTGGCAGAGGTAGGTTTTTGAACAGGTTCAATACAAACTGGCTAGAGGATGCTCTGATACCAATTGTATGTCCTTTGATGGATCTTTCAATATGATATCACGTGAGATCGTTGTTATGCGGAATCTAATAACGAGTGGATTCAATACAAAACCAGTGAACAATAAGAACTAGATGCTAATTCTTCAAAACACACTTTTATTCACGTCGGGTGCTTAAGCACAATTGATTACAACTCGTCTACTACCGACCAAAAGAACCAAAAACCCGCACACATAAAGCCCTAGTTAAGTTTAGTTGCTTATTTTACTTGTTTTTCATAATTTGTTTAAGTTTAGTATTTAAGTAAACCCCCACCCCCCTAATAATAATAAATGGTTGTTTCAGTTAGTCGAATCTAATTAGTTAATTTACGTAATTTAAAGAGTCTCGCAGGTTCGATATCCGGACATACTTAGCTTTACTAGAGTCGATCGGTTCACTTGCCGGTTAGTAGCTTACTCGAGTTTTGTAGAGTCTAGAGTATTACTTAGTGTCTAGATTAGCGTTACTTAGTTAATAATTACTAAACTACTTTTATCTCATCAGGAAAGTTATGAGGGGTTACGTTCTGCAGCCGGAAGTGAACTAGCAGGTTCTCGTCAAATGCTAGGGACCCCGTCGAACACAGCTGGCCTTTGAGCTAGTGTTTTCTTGATCAGTTTAGCAGCACTTCCGGACTCCAAGTTGTGCAATTCATCTGGAAGATTTGGGGTATTGTTGTGAACATATTCTAAACCACCGCATAACCACTCGTTTAGGTTCATCTTCATTTTATTTATTTCTTAAGATTAAAGTGGAAAGTAACTCTTTTTAAGGATACCACTCCTTTCCTCAGTTTCACCTTAACTTCTCGAGAAGATTAATTAGAGTATCTATTATTTTTATAATTATTTAACGGTATTTTCTTAATGATACCGGTTAAGTCCATCTTTTATTATTTATCCTTATATAACATTTCTACGTTATGATTGCAGCACAATGTGGTCAGTTCTTGAGTCCCCTTACCAAACAAACTTAAGTTATTTAATGGTTGGTTAAATAGTTTTACTCATTTGGTTCTTTCAATTTTATATAATAAAATAACCCCAAACCCCGTTTTTATAATGGCAGGAACCAGCATTGTCACGGAAGGCTCTTTTCAAGATCTGATTAACCACCCATAAACTTAACTAAGTCGTTAAGTCATTTTTATTAAGTTTAAAGTAGATTATTGATTTATTAACTACAAATGAAATTTAGTATACATGGGATCCCTAGGCCCATGCGCGAGGTTTCTCAACATTCCATGGGTATACCAAGAAGCATCACACCGGTTTCTAAAAAACACTTGAAAAACCAAATCAATAACTCGAGCGTTTCAATAATAAAGATAAACAAATAGAAAGAATTATTAAGAACAAAAACACATCACTTTACTAAAAAATAAGCAATTAATTTAGCTTATTTATGCCATACTTGGGTGAATTAGTTAAGTTAATTACCTTATCTCTTTTAATAAAAGCTATTTCACAATGTTTATGGAGCGATACCCCAAGCTCCAAAGGTGTTCCAGACCTATATTGAGACAAAATCATTAGAACAGTGTTGTTATATAAGGGG
Organism: Bidens hawaiensis; assembly: GCF_021521415.1. NCBI lineage: Eukaryota > Viridiplantae > Streptophyta > Magnoliopsida > Asterales > Asteraceae > Bidens > Bidens hawaiensis. The sequence continues at coordinate 40,553 of NW_027503112.1, read as the reverse complement.
GTGGGGGGGGGGGTAAAGAAAATGCTTGAAATGGACCCATTTTTGTAGGTGAAATCGGGCGAAAAGGCACAGCCGTGCTTAAGGGAGCACAAACGTTTTTTCCCTTCAGTTTGAGCACCGGTACTCATCTTCACGTCCATTTTGCAGGCTTGGTCTACACTATAAGCGAAACATGGTCATGCTTGGGAGTACAAGGTCGTGCTTATCTTTGTGGTGCAGCGGCTTGTTAGTCTTGTTGCTTTTGTCTTGTCTATGGTTGTATTCACCCTAAGCACGACTGACTATGCTCGACCCCATGGAAGAGTCTCTGACTTTGATTTTTGTTGTTGATTTTTGTTGACTCTGAGGTAGTCTTGTTTGTGCTTAGGTAGGCAAGGTCGTGGTTAGCCTTTGGATGGGATTTTCTGACTTTCGCCTCATGTATGGCCATGCTCAGGAAGGCATGCTTGCGCTTGACTTCTATGTGACCCTTGATTTCAGCAAATCTTCAAATTTTGAATATCGAAAACCTACATTTATCAGTTGGAAGGATATAAGTAGTGTTTTCCCCACAATAACGATCAAAAGTGTAGTAATGATCAGGACACTCTCTTGATTAATTTATACAAGTGGACAATGTTGATTAGCTAAGGGGTGAAAGCAACATATACTAAAATTAGTTACAAATAACTGAAACAGTTTACAAAGATAAAAGACTAATAAAATATATGTAAACTATACCACTAATGAAAGACTTTGTAACAACTGAAGAAATTGTTTTTTCTTCTATCTCTAGTCAATCTACCACAGTTTTTAAATCAGCAGTTATTTTGTATAAGTAGTTTTGGTATCCGTTGTTTCTGAGCAATCTTATTCCTTGATGCTTTAAATGAAGAACAACTAATGTATCATGATCAACTATTTGGTCTTTAGTACATCAGTCTTTTCCAGGTTCCACAATTCTTCATACAGAAAAAGTGTTTAAAAGAACCACTCTCCTCAAAAAGCTTATTTGCCCAAAGAACTACTAAAGACAAAGATACACTGATATACATAATGCTAGTTATTATAAAGTCTAGTTCAGCTAATGCCAGTGGTTTGTTCAAGGAAACAACTAATATAAATGATATCAATAGTTCTCTACAATCAAATATTTTAGAGTCTATTCTAATACGAGTAGTTTAGTACTGATATACATAATACTAGTTGTTATAAAGTCTAGTTCAGCTAATGCCATTGGTTTGTTCAAGGAAACAACCAATATACGTGATATCAATTGTTTACTACAATCAATTATTTTAGAGTCTATTCTAATACGAGTAGTTTAGTGTAACATAGTCATTGTAAGATGATCGGTTTATTTATTACAACTTAGATCTAGTTTGTTATTTGGTTAAAGGTCGTTTTATAGGTGATGTTATTCATTAGCTTGTAATTTCTTTTACTCGTGTATATATAGATAATGAGAGTTGCTTAATTTATGTGGGTTTAGAATTAATTTATAACTAGATTGAGAGTACAATAGATGGGCTAATGGTCTAGAGAACTTGAGTCTATACACACAGTTTATATATAATGAAATCTTTGATTAATTTTTAGTTTCTTATTCAGATTGCTACTTGATTTACTATTTCGGCTATATAAATTATTCTAATAACAATTAGAACTCGTTATTGTAGGTTTCAAATGATCTAAGCAAAAGTGAATGAAGTTTCAAATAGAACTCAAATCTCAAACTACTAGATCTATTGTTTGATCACCAATAAGTGTAACCGGAAAGAAGAGTATGATATAAACTAGGTAATCCATAAGAAACAATAACAAGCAGAATGAATGAAGGCCAAATATGTATCAATAAGTTCATGCCAAGGTGATTACAGAACATGGGATGAAACCGCAAGAGTAATGGTAAATATCTCTAAAAGGTCTTAGAAAATGAAAAATAAACAACATATTTATAGGAATACTGAGAACTTTTATAGAAACTATTTGCAAAACTTCTTAGGTTCGCCATTTACATCATCAAAACAATGAGAAAGCAGATCCATTTCATAATAAAAAATTAGAAGTTCACAAAGTTACATGTTGATAGTTCCGGAGAAGAAATATGTGAAACTACATCAATTCTTGTAAAATAGTTGCAAAATCAAGTATTCTTCAAATCTTAAACTTTTTGTTGTAATATACTAAGCTAATCTTTAAAACAAATGTGTATGATCAATATCAAGTGTCTAATTTGACCCAACAATTTCACTTAAATTCTGAAGGGAAATTGATTTCCTAATTTAACAAGAATATATAAAAAATATATTTTTTTTAACTTTTTTGTTAAATGGAGTTCCCTTTAGTTCTTATGACTTAAATGAGCTCTCAAACTTTTAAACACTTTCAATGAAATAGTAAACAAGTATTCTACACCTTTGAAAGTATTAGATGTTCTTTAATTGAGTTCATATTGAGTTATGAATCAATTATTAATATCAAAGTAATTAGCAACGGAAACACACAAATTAGATATGGTTTTTGAAGGATTCATTTAGAAGAACAATATTTCCCTACGTATAATCAAAAGATTGTATCTATTGCTCCCCTTAGCCTTAGCTCATCTTTATTCTTTGGATTTTTAGTACAAGATTTGGTAGTTGTCTGATCCACATTTGGTAGTTTCTCTTCTGGTATGGTAGACCTCATCAAGTTCCATTTTCATTTTGAGGATTTCTCTTTGTCTTACCCCTTCCAATATTTTTTAACCATATCCCAATCAGGTTTAGGATGATTCTAATTAGGGTCTTTTTCAACGAGTTTCTCAATTCTGCCGCACTCAACCTATAGCTCCTCATGTGTCCATCCTTTTGAATTTATGTGAATTGACCTATATTTGGGATTTTTTTTGAAGCCAAAGGAATGCTTCTTTATGACTTTCATCAGCAGATATTTATAAACTATTGCTAGTGTTGAGGCAATTAGGTTTTTTTATAAACCTGTTGCATAGTGTCTCTTATCTTTAGAAGCCGCTTTTAATACACTCTTGCTGCTTGTTCATCTGACAGACCTTTAGACGCCTTTGCTAAAACCTCTTCAGCCTCCTTCTTTGGATGTGAAATTAGATCTTCCACATTCTTTGGTTTGAACCTTTTAACATGAGGTGATGGTGGAGAATCATCTTTATCATCTTCCTTTGGCAAGTCAAGCTTTCTTTTTCTTTAGAAAGTATTATCAATAGTATTTTGAACAGACTTTGACTTCAGGTTTCAACGACAACAATCACTAAAACTACTGTTGGTTCTCATGGAGAGTCATTAGTTGTGGGAATTGCAATTACAACAGAGGCAACTAGACTTGCTTCAATTCTGAATGAAGAAACTAATGGTCATTGTACATCAGTTTTTTAAACAACTATTCTTTTTCCTTGATAGTAGATTGAGACTAGTTGTGTCATTAGTTATTTGGAAAATTTGCATTTTTCCTTGTTCATAAGTTGTTTGTGAAGTATCTGGTCTTGTTCTCTTTCCTTTAGTAGGAATTTTAGCCATTAGATTCAGTCTTTTTGATTTTCAGGAATCAGTTTCATCAGGCATTTCCCTCATCTGTCTGACGAAAGCTTCCATTTTGGTATATATGTCATTCTTTAACATTTATTTCAAGTCTACCTTTTGTTGAGCAACTATGCTAGTAGACTCATCTGGCTTCTTTTCCGTATCTTTCTAAGACGCTTCAAGTATATATTTCCCATACCTTTTTTGCTTCATTAGTAGCTTCCCTCAACATGCTTCTTTTCCGTATCTTACTAGTAGACTCATTAGTACCTTTTTCGTGTCTTCCCTCTTTAACTCTTCCAATCTTGCTTTAATTTTCTCAACATGCACATCAAACGGATGAATTTAAGGTGAAGCTAGGTCATCCTCTTTATTTTTCAATTCTTCCCCTTCTTCATCATCTTATAGGTCAGAGATTTCCTCCAGTGCCCCTGTTTGTGGTTCATTGGATTCCATATTCACATTCAGCTCACATTCTTTAGGTTTCACAGTTTGCAGAGGAATAGCATCAATTGGTTCTTTAGATGGTTGTTTAGTCTTCTTCTCATCATCCTTCTGATCCTCCTCATTTATATTTCTCTTCTTCTTCTTGGGCATCAGCTGTTCTAGTATATTATCTCCAAACCTCTTCTTTCTCCTTACAAACTTAACAACGTTTATCGGCCATTCTCTTTTAGTTGATTTGATTTCATGTAATAGGCTTTCATCTCATGCCTTATCATTTTATTTCCTTGTAACTTCATCTTGTATCCTTTTGGCATCATAATATGTAACCAACTGCTTATCAATGTTTTCAGTGGCGGGTTCAACAGTTGGTACCCTTTGTTGAAAATGAATAGATTGGAACTTGTATACTACAATGGTTAGAGAATTTTTGAAATCTTCAGTCTGTTGTAGTTTCAAGAGTCCTTGCATTTCTTGCTCAACTTCCCCCTTTTATTCAGTAAGTTTCTTCTTCAACTCAATTAGTTCCATAATAATCAACTATTCTTCTATATCTTTCTTAGTCAGCATGTGATGCAGAATATCTCTTTGAAACTATTCATTTACAATTTTGTCATGTAGCTTCTTTCCTCTCATAGCTGATTCATCCAAAAACTATTCTTCTATTTCTTTCTCAATCAGCATGTGACGCAAAATATCTATTTGAAACCATTCATTTACAATTTTGTCATGTAGCTTCTTTCCTCTCTTAGCAGATTCATCCAAAAACAAAATGTGATCATTTAACTCCTCCATCTTTCTTTTAATAGGCTGCAGTTGACCTTTATCCTTTGAAATTTCCTTCCCCTTCTCTCTCCTTCTCTCTTCTTCCTCATCCAAAAGTCTAGATGGTACCTCCCTGATCACAGTAGGTGGCATCTCATCTATCTCCTTTAACAGTTCCTCCAACTCCTCATCTATTTCATCCTTTTCTTTCACCAATTTAGAACTGACTTCTTCGACAACATTATTTATTTCTTCAGTCTTGTCTGATAGAACAACAGTTTGACCAGAAATAATAGCTTCTTTAGTATCTTCATCCATCACAATTATTTTGTCACTTTCTACATAAGACAGAGTATCATCGTTAACAACCATAGTATCAACAACATTATCAAAACAACCTAAGCAATCTCCCTTTGATCAACATCCTCAGCATGTTCATCAGCCACATTTTTAACTATCACATCATTAACATCCACATCCTCAGCAACCTCCTCAACCTCATTCTCAGCAATCTCCCTTTCCTCTACTTTATCATCATCACTTATATATACCATTCCAATCAATTGGAGAGAATTTTCATTAACAGGAGCTACAGACTTATTCTTCCCCTGTTTTGGTTCATCCAATTTCTTCTCAGCCTCAAACACTAGGGTTTGAATTCTTTTTAGGGCTTATTGAAACCGTGATTCCAACTCCTTGTTTCATTCTTCCAGCTCAAAATATTTACTCTTCAAATTACAGTTCTCTACAATGATATCAAAGTTTCTTTTCAAAATATTATGAGTTGAAGTAGAGGATATAGTGAAAGGGTCAGAGTAAGAGGATTCAAAAAGTTGGGTTAGCTGAGTTTGGTGAATTGGGATTTTGATAATTTGGGAGCTTGTGCGGGGTAAAGGGTTTCTAGTGTGGATTAAAGGCATATGGCTTTGGATGCATGGAGATAAAGGAATATCATGTTGGTCTATGTTTAGAGAGTGTGTTGGTGATTGGTATGGTGTGTTGGATTGGTTTATGAGGTGGGAAGGGATATGTTCTGGGATGTAAGGTTCTGTGTCAGTTTGGTAGGTTTGGGTTTGGGTTTGTGGTGAAGGTGGTGGTGATGGAATGATTGGCTCAAAAGTTTGTGTGAAATGAGTTAGTGAAGAGATATATGGCTCATGTATAGGTTGTTATTGTGGTGGTGGAGAAACAGGTGGTGTAAGGGTTGAAACATGTTGAACAACATTTGAGACAACTTCATTATGAGATTGCTCCCACTCAACGTGTGCTACATCATCAATCACATCATCATCTCCTCCATAAGAATGATGATCATCATCATCAGACTCACACTCATCTTCATCCTCTTCATCTATCTCATCATCACTGCTCACCATTTGTGAAGCATGAACCTTCATAATCTCCATTTCATCGTTCACCAACCATGAAAAAATTTCAAACTCCACTTCCGGATTGAATTGACTGGTTGCTCCCAACCTGTTGATCCCTATGAAGACATTAGGATCTTGTAACACATGTATAGTACCAGCCGTTGGCAAATCAGGATGTAATATGTTAAAGATTATGTATAGAAATCTTGGATACCACAAGAATCATTCATCCTCCTCCTTCCTCACATTTGTGACCAACCCCTCAAAGATCATTCATAAAAAGTTAAATGGGCGGTCATACAACACATCAACGCTTGCAGTAGCAATCTCCATGCTCATCAAGGTCCATGTCCCTCTCCTTGGTGTCATGCTCCGAATAATATGGTGAATAATTCATTAATGTATCCTTGGTATCCAAGAGTTCCTTGAAATATTCATAGTAGTCTCCGTGTGTGTCACACCCTCAAAATCCACTAACGGAGTTTTACCGTCAGAGGGTGTGAACTAACAGGATCGGAATCATTAGTTATAATCAGACACCATAAATAAAGTTTTCAAACCACGAAACATTAAGTTTAAATAAGTGCGGAAGCGTAAAATCATAAACCAAGTGTTGCGTCACGCAGGACGACTTAAAACCCAATTAATAACGGTTTAAAAACAAGTTTGCAAAAACGATAGTGTTCAATGAAAAGCATGTTCCTATACCGCGCGCCCGCCTCGGCTACCTGAGAGTAACATACTAAAAGTGTCAACACAGGGTTGGTGAGTTCACATATATAAATAAAGAAAATGTTTGCGTTTAAGTGTTTGCGTTTGCGTTACCAGATAATGTTAAGTCAATTATATATCAATAGGTAGCTAGCCTATAAAACAAGTATTACTAAGTGTTCGACACCGAAGCTGACTGTTTATCAATTGCCTTGCCACCATGTCTACCATGAACATGGAAAATGTGTTTGCCAAGATTACACCCACTCGACCTGCCGTCGAGTTTAGAGTTGGGTGGTGTTTGTCAAACCCAGTAGTACTACTCAACAGTGACTCGCTATTATACAAATACTAAATGGTTCGATGTTATGAAGGACTTTAGTTGGTTTGTTTGCCACTTAGCTTTACAAGCAATATATAACCAATAACAAAATCTAAAGTGTTTGGAGTATGTTATCTCCCCCAAATAAAAAGCGTTTAAAAGAGTAAAAGGGGAACGTGAAACTCACTGTTTGCGAAGAATTCAAAAACAAGTCAACCGAGAGATGCGCGTCACAGAAAATCCTCACTAGTGCTCTAAAACAAGAATGAGATTTTCTAAGTATTGGAACTATTATTGAGTCTCTAGACTCGGCACATAATACCTATGCATGAGATACGTTTCGTGTTTCATTTGAGAATCATGTGTGACTAGACAAACACATTGGTGACACGTTACATGTGTAAACAACTACATAAGTATCAAGTACTAACATTGTACATTACTAGTAATTATTCCCCACAAGGGCAATTTAGTCAAAAACATAGCAAATATCGATCAACAAACACGTTTCATGTATTTTCACATAGTTCAGCAGCTAGTTTTATCAAGGCAGAATTCTACTTGGAAAGATTACTCAATTCAACAGATTATAACTTATCAATTAATTCACCAAACATCGTCACAAAAGCACACATGAGTTAGGTTTCCAGAAATATTTTTATTGAATTTTTATTCGACATAGTTTTCTCACAAAGACCAAAACATTACAGTAAACTTACAGCAGTCAAAATCGTGCGCAACAGAGTGATATTTGTTATTCCCATTAAATGGTAAATTCAATTAATGCAAGACAAATTGGGTTAGATTCTTAACTCAAAATTTTAACTTCCAGAAGTGGAACCAACCCATTTGGTCTTGTAGTTTATAAGATATGATAATTTCAACACAGCCTAACAGCTGACCCCACAATTCAGACATGCACTACGTTTTTGTAAAATAATAAAAGTTAACTTTTACACGTCTAAAAATTACAAACTTGGACTTTTTAGAAACTAGACTCAACCTAATACACTGTAGTGTTAATAATATCGACAAATTACCATATTAACATACAAGTACAGTCGTCTAAACATAAATTTAACAATCTGTCCAGTACCATTTTACATCAAAACTCAACATAACAACAATCTATGAATCATAATCCATGCATATAGCACTCTAGACACAAGATTAACCAACCTTGCATATCAATTTCACATTACACACATAGGGTTTTTCTTCAAAGTTTAAAATCAAAGAACAAGTAATTAACAAGCAATTGTAACACAACTAGTTATCAATTCACTAGCAAATCATCATCAAACATGCAATCAAACCCTAACTCATCGTAATCATCAATTTCGAGAATTAGGGTTTTGATTAACCCATTCAATATTAAAATTAAACACATAGAATGCATAGAGTAGTTGTTAATTACCTTCCTAGCACCTTAATTCTTCAACAAAACTTGAACAAGGTGTGTGCTCACGTTTGCCAAAGGAGAGGGAGAGGGGGGGTGAAGGCCGATCGGTTATGGGGTGGGGTAGGGAGTTAGGGTTTTGTTATTATTTAATATTAATAATGTTACACAATGGTCCCTCTACTTCTAGTTTTTCAAACTCTACTGTAAAACAATAACTCTTGTCTCTTGCGTTTAATATTTCACATACATATCAAGTAACATATAGGTTAACACTTAATTATCAAGTATTTATCGTTTGATATTTGTCGTTTGATATTTGTCGTTTGTTCACCAATGGTTTGAGTCAATTCGTTTGCGTTTCGGTGCAATCCCGAAAGACTACATGTGTAGTGATTGTCGAGCGTCATTTAAAACCCTAGTTTAAATGTAATGAGATGTGCGTTATAGTTCTAGTGATCTTAAGTTTGAATTGACGGAGTTTGGATTAACGGAGTTAATCTGAAATTGACGAGTGTCACATCATTCCCATGTTGAAAGAATTTTCGTCCCGAAAATTTGAGTCAAGTCGCGATGGGTGTCGAAAAAGCAAGAAAAATTTTCAGTTTGTCATATCATCCCCTAGTAGAAAGAAATTTCGTCCTGAAATTTAATTCATACCTCTGGTGATTTCTGACGGTTTGACGGCTTTCGCGGTTTTCGGTGTTTGGTCAACCCTTCAAAAAGGTGAGGATACTTTTTCATCATTTGGTCCTCGCGTTCCCACGTGAACTCTGGTCCACGTTTCGAGTTCTAACGAACCTTAACGATTGAAATTTTGCTGTGCTTGAGTGTTTTGGTTTCCCAATCCATAACTTCGACTGGTTCTTCGATGAAGCGTAGCTATTCATCAACTTGCAACTCGTCCAAAGGAACTGCTTGGGTTTCATCGGAAAGGCATTTCTTCAAATTGGATACATGGAATACATTGTGTATGCTACTGAGTTCCGTTGGTAAATCCAGTCGGTACGCTACCGGACAAATGCGCTCAGTTATCCGGTATGGGCCAACGTATCGTGGATTGAGTTTGTTTTGCTTTCTGAAGCGAACTACACCTTTCCAAGGTGAGACTTTGAGTAAAACTTGGTCGTTCACTTGAAATTCAAGAGGCTTTCGGCGCTTGTCGGCGTAACTCTTTTGGCGATCTCGTGCTGCTGCCATGCGGTTTCGGATTTGAACAATCTTTTCAGAGGTTTCAAGTACTAATTCTGGACCAGTGATTTGGCTATCACCCACCTCTGCCCAGTAGAGAGGTGATCTACACTTTCATCCGTAAAACGCTTCAAACGGCGCTGCTTTAATGCTTGCGTGATAGCTATTATTATACGAAAACTCTACCAAAGGCAAGTGATGTTCCCAACTTTTTCCGAAATCCAACACGCATGCACGCAACATGTCCTCCAAGGTCTGAATGGTGCGCTCACTTTGCTCATCCGTCTGAGGATGGTATGCTGTGCACATATCAAGGCGGGTGCCTAGTGCACTCTGTAGTGACTTCCAGAAGTGCGAAGTGAAACGGGAATCTCGATCGGATATGATTGAGACAGGCACTCCGTGTCTAGACACTACTTCTTTCACATAGATGCGAGTCAGTCTTTCCATTTTGTCCGATTCCTTGATTGCTAAGAAGTGTGCAGACTTAGTCAACCGGTCAACGATCACCCAAATGGTATCGCATCCCGTCGGTGTTTTGGGTAATCCCGTGATGAAATCCATGGAAATGTGTTCCCACTTCCACGTTGGAAGTTCCGGTTGCTGTAGCAGACCAGATGGTTTCTGATATTCTATTTTGACTCTTGCACAAGTCAAGCATTTGCTCACGTAGATGGCAATGTCGGCTTTCATGTTTGGCTACCAGTAAAGTGCCTTTAGGTCGTGGTACATTTTATCTGAGCCAGGGTGGATGGAATATCGGGACTTGTGTGCTTCGTCCATCACTAGGGTTCTCAACTCTCCATATCGATTGACCCAAATCCGGTTTTCGAAATATCGGACCCCGTCCGATTTGGTTTCAAGTTGCTTGTTCATGCCTCGCATAAGTTCTGATGGGAGATTATCGTCTTTCAAGGATTCGAGTTGAGCATCACGAATCTGATCGGGTAAGTTGGCGTGAATCGTGAGTTGTAATGCTCGCACTCGTCTAGGTTTATCGGTTTCTTTTCTGCTGAGAGCATCGGCCACTACATTGTCCTTGCCAGGGTGGTACTTGATGGCACAGTCATAATCCTTAAGTAGCTCGACCCAACGACGCTGTCGCATGTTCAGCTCATTCTGATCGTAGATATGCTGTAGATTCTTGTGGTCGGTGTAAATGGTAAACTTGGTATCGTACAAGTAATGCCTCCATATCTTTAGAGCAAACACCACAGCTCCGAGTTCCAGGTCATGGGTCGTGTAGTTCTTCTCGTGGATCCGTAGTTGTCGAGAGGCATATGCTATAAGCTTCTCGAGTTGCATCAACACGCAACCGAGACCCTGTATCGATGCGTCACAATGCACCTCAAAATTCTCCGTTCCCTCAGGGAGGGCTAGGATAGAGGCGCTACAGAGTTTGGTTTTTAACAGTTGGAAGGCGGATTCTTGTGCGTCACCCCAATTGTACTTAGTACCCTTATGTGTCAATGCGGTGAGTGGTTGAGCAATCTTGGAAAATCCCTTAATAAAACGCCGGTAGTAGCCGGCCAGTCCTAGGAATTGTCGCACCTCAGTCGGAGTCTTAGATGCTTCCCAGTTTTTGATGGCCTCTACCTTGCCGGGATCGACATGGATTCCATTTTCATTGATCACATGTCCTAAGAAGTGAACCTCGCGAAGCCAAAATTCGCATTTCGAGAGTTTAGCGTACAGTTGTTCCTTCTTCAGCAATTCTAAGATCAACCTTAGGTGTTCTTCATGGTCGGTCTTGTTCTTGGAGTAGACGAGGATATCATCAATAAAAACAATCACAAACTTTTCGAGGTATGCGTTGCATACTCTGTTCATGAGATCCATGAATACGGCTGGTGCGTTGGTTAAGCCAAAAGGCATAACCAAAAATTCGTAGTGACCGTACCGAGTTCTGAATGCCGTCTTTGAAATATCTTCTTCGCGCACTCTCAGTTGATGGTAACCAGATCTCAGATCGATTTTCGAGTAGTAACTCGATCCTTGAAGCTGGTCGAACAGATCATCAATTCGGGGTAAGGGATACCGGTTCTTAACTGTCACCTTGTTCAGTTCTCGGTAGTCGATGCACATGCGGAAAATCCCGTCCTTCTTTCGAACAAATAAGACAGGAGCTCCCCATGGTGATGAGCTGGTTCGGATAAAACCTTTATCCAACAAATCTTGTAATTGAGTGGATAACTCTTGAAGCTCCGCCGGTGCGAGCCGATACGGGGCTCGTGCTATGGGTGCTGCACCAGGGGCCAATTCGATTTGGTACTCGACTTGTCGAATAGGTGGGAGTCCAGGCAAATCCTCCGGGGAGACTTCCGGAAAATCTCGCACAATCGGTATGTCTTCAATTCGCTTCTCCTCAGCGGGTTTCTCGACAATATGAGCCAAAATTTCTGGATGACCCTTTCGTAAATATTTCGGCGCCTTCATGAGGGTGATGACGCTTGTAGTCATGCCGCTCTTCTCGCCTTGTATCGAGATGATTTCGCCGGATGAGGTAGTGATGTGGACTATATTTTCGTGACATATAATCTCAGCTCGGTTCTCGGATAGCCAGTCCATGCCGACAACGACATCGAAACTACCAAGTGTAAAGGGTATGAGGTCGATATCGAAAGTATGACCCGACAGTTTCAACTTACATCCCGCTAGTACATGAGTTGTTTCTATATACTTACCGTCGGCTAATTCAACAGGAAACTTAGCATCTAACGGGGTTGGAGTTAAGTCTAAGAGTTTACTAAAGGCTTCCGATATAAAACTCCTATCAGCTCCAGTGTCAAACAAAATAGAAGCAAAACAGTCGTTCACAGGAAACTTACCGGTAACCACATTCGGATCGTTGCGGGCCTGGCCCGACCCAATGACGAAAGCTCTACCTTTACCACTGCTTCTGCCACTGTTGCTACCTCCATTGTTCTCATTCTGCTTTAGTTTGGGGCAATCCTTCCTGAAATGACCCTCTTGACCACACTCGAAGCACCCTTTAGTCGCCGTAGGCTGTTTAGAAGCACCCTTTGTCGCTAGGTCTCCCCTACATTCTATGGCCTGATGACCCATTTTACCGCATCTCAAGCACCTGATACGGTCGCATGAGCCAGCATGGTGATAGTTGCACTTGTTGCATTTCGGGTACTTCCCAGCATAGCCACTCGAACCCTGCCCTCCACCATTGTTGTTATTGTTGGAACCTTGATTATAGGAGTTCCGAGCGAGTTCAGGTTTACGGTAGTGTTGTTGCTGTGGGGGGTTCGATGATGAGGACCTGGTGTTGTCGAATTTCCTCTTTCCATTACCCGAGTTGTTTTTGTTGTTAGTGATTGAGTTGTCTCGGGTTTTAGAGATGGAACCTCTAGGTGGTAACGCACCTTGTGCCACTGCCTGGTCCGTCAGTTTGTGAGCTAATCGGATCGCTTGTTGAATTGTAGCGGGTTTGGAAGACGTCACCATACCCTGAATTTGTGGTACCAACCCATCGATATAAATCTCGATCCTCTTACTCGGCGGGTCAACCATCCGTGGACACATTACTGCTAGCTCATGGGAACGGGTGGTGTAGGCTTCAATCTCGGAACCCACCATTTTCAACGACCAAAACTCAGACTCCAACTTCGCGATTTCCTCTCTAGGACAGTACTCTTCTCGCATCATATTCTTGAACTCTTCCCAGTTCATAGCGTTCGCCAAATTTAACCCAAGAATTTGCACATTGGAGTTCCACCAAGTGAGGGCAGAATCTTCCAGTGTTCCAGCAGTAAATTTGACGCTGCTGGCGGGTGGACAGTTACACATCTCGAAAGCTGACTCTGCCTTCTCGGCCCAACGCAGAAAACCTATGGCTCCATCAGTGCCCTTAAACGAATTGGGCTTACAATCCAGGTAGTTCTTGAAAGTACAGGCTCCGGCTGGACCTCCGGCTTGATTCTGAACATGTGCGTCTAGAGCTGCCGCCGCATGGTCATTCAATAGGGTTTGAAGTTCTGCTGTGGTTAGGTTGATGTTACCGCGACCGTGTCCAGTGTTTCTTCCAGCCATCTCCTAGAATCACAGCATAAAATGTTAGACATGAATTCTCGGTTTCATATGCAACACACCATACATGTAGTAAAAGGTAGGTAAGAAAGAAAAGAAAAGAAATAAAACATCACATCACAACCATATAATAATCCAAATAATAATTCATGATTAAAACCATTGTATCCGCTACAAAGTATTTAAAACCAATCCTTAAAATCATAGAAAATAATAGTTTGGATGGAGACAACCCCTCCATCTAGATGTTATCATTCTTGGATGTCATCGTCTGAGGACACCTCTGAGTGTGCCTCCGGCTCAGCTGGCTCTTCCTCCGGTTCCTCTTCGGGTTCCTCCTCGGGGTCTTCCTCGGGTTCTTCCTCAGGTTCTTCCTCATGTTCTTCCTCGGGTACTGCTGCATTCTGGGAAATTTGCGTCTGTAAGATATCACAACGCTCTAGAGCTATCTCTGTCCGGGATCTCGCCACAAGGAGTTGCTTTTGCAAATCTATCATCTCTGCTAGCATTTTTCTCATTATCTTCATCTGCTGATCATTAGCATCCTGCACTTCCTCCATAGCCGTTGTCAGGCGGGAAATTTCCTCCCTAGCCTCGGTTCCATCTCTTATCAATCCGGAAACGTTCGCTCTCGCCTAGCGCATAAAACCCGTGTCACGCTCTAAACAGGAAACAACAGCTGCGAGAACACGCTCTATTGGTTCGGTTGTGGGTGGTAGGGTGTTGGGGTATGCAGGACGGCTCGGGTGAGGTAGTGGGGGAACTTGCTCGCGGTAAACCATACGCCTGATCAAACTCGGGTACCACTCCCAGCTAATGTCATCGTCGTACATGCCTCCAGATAGGCGATGCCTCTTCGGTGCAGGGGCTGCTAGTGCCGGGAATACTAGGGGTGGTGATGAGTTGGGATGTTGGGGTTCCTTTCCAAGGGCATGAGACACCGGATTGGATGACGATGATGATGACGTCGACATCCCTACAGGATAAGTCATGTATGCGCGCGTATGAGTGAATGAGGTAAAGAGATAAAGAAAACGAAGTACTAAATATAATATATATTTATATATGCAATGTGTATAATTATAAATAATGAGTCGTTGCGGTTATAGTCTAGTATGCATGCAATTCTAGTTCGCTATAACCAATGGCTCTGATACCAATCTGTCACACCCTCAAAATCCACTAACGAAGTTTTACCTTCAGAGGGTGTGAACTAATAGGATCGGAATCATTAGTTATAATCAAACACCATAAATAAAGTTTTCAAACCACAAAACATTAAGTTTCAATAAGTGCGGAAGCGTAAAATCATAAACCAAGTGTTGCGTCACGCAGGACGACTTAAAACCCAATTAATAACAGTTTAAAAACAAGTTTGCAAAAACGATAGTGTTCAATGAAATGCATGTTCCTATACCGCGCGCCCGCCTCGGCTACCTGAGAATAACATACTAAAAGTGTCAACACAGGGTTGGTGAGTTCACATATTTAAATAAAGAAAATGTTTGCGTTTAAGTGTTTGCGTTTGCGTTACCAGATAATGTTAAGTCAATTATATATCAATAGGTAGCTAGCCTATAAAACAAGTATTACTAAGTGTTAGACACCGAAGCTGACTGTTTATCAATTGCCTTGCCACCATGTCTACCACGACCATGGAAAATGTGTTAGCCAAGATCACACCCACTCGACCTGTCGTCGAGTTTAGAGTTGGGTGGGATTTGTCAAACCCAGTAGTACTACTCAACAGTGACTCACTATTATACAAATACTAAACGGTTCGATGTTATGAAGGACTTTAGTTGGTTTGTTTGCCACTTAGCCGTACAAGCAATATATAACCAATAACAAAATCTAAAGTGTTTGGAGTATGTTATCTCCCCCAAATAAAAAGCGTTTAAAAGAGTAAAAGGGGAACGTGAAACTCACTGTTTGCGAAGAATTCAAAAACAAGTCAACCGAGAGATGCGCGTCATAGAAAATCCTCACTAGTGCTCTAAAACAAGAATGAGATTTTCTAAGTATTGGAACTATTATTGAGTCTCTAGACTCGGCACATAATACCTATGCATGAGATACGTTTCGTGTTTCGTTTGAGAATTATGTGTGACTCGACAAACACATTGGTGACACGTTACATGTGTAAACAACTACATAAGTATCAAGTACTAACATTGTATATTACTAGTAATTATTCCCCACTAGGGCAATTTAGTCAAAAACATAGCAAATATCGATCAACAAACACGTTTCATGTATTTTCACATAGTTCAGCAGCTAGTTTTATCAAGGCAGAATTCTACTTGGAAAGATTACTCAATTCAACAGATCATAAAATATCAATTAATTCACCAAAAATCGTCACAAAAGCACACATGAGTTAGGTTTCCAGAAATATTTTTATTGTATTTTTATTCCACATATTTTTCTCACAAAGAACAAAACATTACAGTAAACTCACAGCATTCAAAATCATGCGTAACAGAGTAATATTTGTTATTCCTGTTAAATGGTAAATTCAATTAATGCAAGACCAATTGGGTTAGATTCTTAACTCAATATTTTAACTTCCAGAAGTGGAACCAACCCATTTGGTCTTGTAGTTTATGAGATATGATAATTTCAAAACAGCCTAATAGCAGACCCCACAATTCAGACTTACTCTACGTTTTAGTAAAATAATAAAAGTTAACTTTTACAAGTCCAAAAATTACAAACTTGGACTTTTTAGAAACTAGACTCAACCTAGTACACTATAGTTTTAATAATTTAGACAAATTACCAAATTAACATGCAGTTACAGTCGTCTAAACATAAATTTAACAATCTGTCCAGTACCATTTTACATAAAAACTCAACATAACAACAATCTATGAATCATAATCCATGCATATAGCACTCTAGACACAAGATTAACCAACCATGCATATCAATTTCACATTACACACATAGTTAGGGTTTTTCTTGAAAGTTTAAAATCAAAGAACGAGTAATTAACAAGCAATTGTAACACCACTAGTTATCAATTCACTAGCAAATCATCATCAAACATGCAATCAAACCCTAACTCATCTTAATCATCAATTTCGAGAGTTAGGGTTTTGATTAACCCATTCAATATTAAAATTAAACACATAGAATGCATAGAGTAGTTGTTAATTACCTTCCTAGCACCTTAATTCTTCAACAAAACTTGAAACAAGGTTGTATGTATGTGTGTGTGTGCTCACTGCTGCCAAAGGAGAGGGAGAGGGGGGTGAAGGCCGATCGGTTATGGGGAGGGGGTAGGGGGTTAGGGTTTTGTTATTATTTAATATTAATAATGTTACACATTGGTCCCTATACTTCTAGTTGTTCAAACTCTAGTGTAAAACAATAACTCTTGTCTCTTGCGTTTAATATTTCACATACATATCAAGTAACATATAGGTTAACACATAATTATCAAGTATTTATCGTTTGATAGTTGTCGTTTGTTCACCAATGGTTTGAGTCAACTCGTTTGCGTTTCGGTGCAATCCCGAAAGACTACATGTGTAGTGATTGTCGAGCGTCATTTAAAACCCTAGTTTAAATGTAATGAGATGTGCGTTATAGTTCTAGTGATTATCATTTAACTAGAGGCGTGCTCTAATAAGTTATTCTGTTATTTCAACCTCCCTGCCCAACATAGTGGCCTCGATTCTCCGTCCACTGATGTTATCAATAAGTTGTGAAGATCTCCAGAATTCCAGATGATGATTTCTGTAGATGATTGGGCTTTCCGCAAAGGCAAACTTCAGGATGGAGTGTATCAACCAGTATATCATTTGCTCCAATGGGCGATTCTCCTCCCTAATCTGGAGAAAGGCACACATATTGTTCTTCTTCTCAAATTTATATGCCATGACTGTTCTTCGACAATATAATAACCTACACATAAAACAGAGATGTTATTAAAATTGAAAATTAATGATATAAACCCAAATAATGAGTGTTGGAAATCATTCAATTAAAGCTTAACAAAACGGAATTAAGTGCATGATAATATTTTGAAAGGACGGTGAGCAACGTTTGGGTAACTTAGGTCGCGAACAAGTTTGTGATAATAGAAGAGAGAGAGAAGGAAAAGATAAATGAAAAAGTTTTCTAAGTCCTTTTTTTATAGTATGCGGTTTTAAATGATTTTTGTTATTTAGTACATGAATACTGCCAAAACCCATATCTTAAATATTCAAGCACAATGTTTGCTGGATAAAGTATTTACCAAAGATTGCTCGTTTACAGAGTCTACTCGTATTTAATGTTATTAGAAATATACTAAGTGAATAAAATTAAAGAAGTTTTCTCGAATATACTAGATTGCTCGAGAACTTAATCACAAACCATGTAATCAAGTATATCAGTTCAAATAGACAACTTTGCTCGAAATCAATGAAGATCTCAATATAGTAACTTAGAAATATTCCTAAATGTCAAACCTTACTGGAATACCCTATTAAACTGATGTTTACTCGAATTTACTTAATCAAACAAAGAGTTAACATTGTTCAGAGATATACTTTCAAGTATACTAGAAAAACAAAGTTTACTCGAAAATACTTTAAAATCACAAAGCATGCTAGATAACACTAATATTGACAATACATAACATAGATGTGTTCTCAAAGCATAAAGTGTACTCGAGAAACAAAGTTAGCTCGAAAACACTTGAAATTTGCAATTATGCTTGAAGAACATTTGAGATATTAAAATTATAATATACAAGTGTGCTTGAAGCATAAAGTTTGCTCGATAAACAAAGTTCACTAAACACTTGGATTTTAAGAAATAAAGTATTCAGACATAATCAAAACTTAGTTACAAAAATATTTTATAAAGTTTGCTTGAAGATATACCAAGTTTACTCGAATGAGCTAAAAAACAAGTAAATAGTCAAGTTTACTCGAAAAACACTGATTTAGACCATTTTGAAGCAATGATTCATCAAGTATGCTTAAATTTAGACAAATTTCAGATAAACATACAAGTTTACTCAAAACACATATTCAAGGCATAGTAAGACATATTCATATCAAAAATTTATCAAGTATGCTCGAATGAGTTAAACTTAAAATAAAATAACATAGTATACTCGAAAGTTCATAAACGTTTAAGCTTACTCGAATGTACATATTCAGACATATTCAGAGTAAAGATACAACACTGTTTGACTTAAACTTTACTTTTAAACAGTTTTCTCCTTTTAGATCAAAGTTTAAGGGTAAATGGTGCATTATGCGATTAAATTTCAGTTTTATCATTTCAAATCCCTTTCTCTTTTACTAAAATATCTCAACGTTGGATCTTATTGATTAAGTCATCATTTAATACTTCATTCTTAGCATTATAGTGACACATTAGGCATGTTAATAACACGTAATTACTTAGAATGAATTTCATTACTTGGGTGATATGCAAAAGTTTCAATTAGTTGCATAATCCATAATGGTTAACACTTATTGCACTATGATGTCCCATATATCTTCTCAAGGCTTATTTGGCTTCCTCCATATCACCCCAAATTGACTTCAACCCCCTGATATTTGGTCAAAATATCTTTAATGACTAAACAATTCAAATTTTCTTTAATAATTTCATTTTTTTTAAAATTTTCAAACTTTGAGGTTGAACGTTGGACTTACATGCCACGCAATACTGAGTTACATGCCTTATATTCAAGGTGTTTATGACTTACATTGATGCCCCACCTCTATAGCTCTATTTTAAACCCTCATGTTTGTATATTTTATCAACTTTTGGTTGATATATAATCTTTCTGCACAGTTTTGTACTTTATCATATATAAAAAATGAATCATTTTGATTGACTAAATACCAACAGACTTGTGTATGGTCCGGTAGTTATTTTTCTGACTATCATTTGGAGAGATTTAACTTGAAACATGCATATTTCAACAACTTATCTCCTTATTATGTTTAACATATTCATTATGTTTATATGACCTCAGTTTTTACACATCATGGAAAGCTTCCATACATATCAATGGTTGCAGTAAAAGTCTTTTCAGCCTATTAAATCCATATGATTGGTAAAATAATCATTCTACTATCCTTTCCCAAAAGGTTGGATCAATTATCATTGAAAAACTGTTGGTACATGATGTCAGTAGTTCAGTATCTAGTGTCTGTAATCGAGTTTGTATGTTTTGTATTTATCATTAAGCGAAGTTGTCTCACAAGTTCGCTTGATATAGGCGAACTTGTGGAACTAGCGAAGTTAGTGATAACTTCGCCTAAACATGTTAGGCGAAGTTGTCGAATGTTATATAGGTTTAGGTTACGGCTTGTTTGAAGTAGTTGTTCAATACGTGTAATTGTGATCGGTGATTCACGTGTTACTAGTTGCAATACAACGTGTCTTTTGAGTATTGTAACGTGTGTTTGCTTGTGTTTAACGTGTATCGTTTTCTACGCTCGTATCGTCTTACTAGGGATTCCGCACCTACGTAGAACGAGATATTTCGTGTAGATCCGGCTGGGAACCTACAATTGGTATCAGAGCGTTTTCTCATGATTGTGTGGTTCGGGATTATCACACGGGTGTAGAAATCGTTCCGTTCGACTATTCGCGGGACGAGTTTACGTTAATATACCGAGTTTTTGTGTCCTACTCACCTCCCACCATCAAAAACAACTCATTACACCTTCGCATACCTCGCAAAACGTCAAAATCAAACCTAAAAAAACGTTGTGTTCATCAGGCGCAGTTGCCGTCACTGTTTGTAGGGTTTAGGCGAAGATATAAGGTTAAGCGAAGTTATTAACAACTTCGCCTACCTCACAAGTTCGCTTCACTTAAGCGAAGTTATCCACAACTTCGCCTAATCAGGCGAAGTTGAGAAGAAAGCGAAGTTGAAAAATCAAGCGAAGATAAGACTTAAGCGAAGTTAAGTTTAACTTCGCCTACAGTACTGTTCAGAATAAAATTTTTATTTTTGGTTTCTTTGAGTGCTCGTTTGTATTTCTTCCAAAGATGACTTCTATAAATATTACGGAACTGGTGAAAATGGAGGTGGAAGCAGGTTCAGCTACTAAGGCACCGAAAATGCTTAAGGGAACCGATTTCGTGGCTTGGAAAGATCGGTTTGAGCAGTATGTTAAATACCAAGATGCTAAGATGTGGGTGTGCATTCAAGATGGATACATTCCACCAACGGCTTTGTATGAGGGTCGTGAACAAATTAAGAAATACAATAAGATGGAAGAGGAAGAAAAGAAGATGTATGAGGCTGAAAGCAAAGCTCATGCTGCGATAACAATGGCTCTTCACACCTTCAGGAAATATAAAACCGCCAGAGAGCTATGGGAAGCGCTTGAAAACCGATATGAAGGTAATGTGGGGATACGTGCATCCAAGATTAAGCTACTCAAAACCCAATTCTCGGTGTTCAAGCATTTGAAAAATGAGTCACTTGATGATATCATCACAAGGTATTACCACTTGATGACCGAACTCAGGAACTTTTCATTTGACTATAAAGAAGAAGAGATCGTGGAAAAACTCCTTGATGCTCTCCCACCGAAATGGGAGATGTACACTGTCTTGATGAGAGAAGATAAAGAGTTTGCCAACATTGACTTGGAAACAGCAGTCAAAAAACTACGAACTTTTGAACTTAACATGGTTCGAAAAGAGACACCAACTGATCAGGTTCAGGATCCGGGAATGTATGATGCGAAAGTTAATTCAAGTTCAAGTTCGAAGTCAGAATCATCTGCTTACTACTCAAAGGGAGACTCGAGCGCTAACTCAACTCATGAAGGTCATGTAACTCTCAACATGGATGGTGATGTGTGTTTCGTAGCTGGTGGAACAAACACTTCTAAACCTCAAACAACAAAGGGTAGTTTTTCTTCAAGTGTTTCGAACAACAACTACTCTCAGATGCCCATGATTGTTAAATCTGCTGAACAGCAGTTTGCTCTCTATGCATCTTTCATTGCTTCTTACGAAAATTACATTAAAGGTAAAATCGTTGATCCTGCAACTTTAGACGAAGACTATGATCAGATCGATGCTGATGATCTGGAGGAGATGGATCTGCAGTGGCAGATGGCAATGATAGTAAGAAGAGTTAAAAGGTTTATGAAGAAGACTGGTAGAAAATTCGTTGGTGAAAGACCAGGTTTTGATAAGTCAATGGTTCGGTGTTATAACTGTCAACAGAATGGACACTTTGCTAAAGAATGCACAAATGAACGTGTAGAACGTAGTCAGAACAGGCCAACACAACCGAATGGGGGAAGTAACGAGAATAGGGCGATGATATCCAGACAGAACGGGGAATACAATTGGAATCTGCAAGTTGAGGAAGTGTTCGAACAGGCCAACTTGGTTAACATCGAAACTGAAGGAAAAAACAGAGAGACAAGAGAAGATCAAGCTTATATGACAGAGGTGTCAGATCAGCTCTCTGAGGTAAGTTCTAAGCTCCCTTGTACGAAATGTGAAAATCTGTCTGAACAATTGAAAACAATAACTGATCAGTTTGTTAGTTTGGATGCTCAATTTAGAACATTAAAAGAAGATCATTATTACACTAAAACTAGAGAAAAAAATTACACGGTAAAAATAAAAGCTAGTGAGAAAGATATCAGAAGTCTTAAAGCAAGTCTAGCTGAAAAAATACAAGTAATTGATCTTAGCGATAAAGTGTTAGAAGAGAAAACCAAACTAATTGCTGAAAGGGATAAACAGATAGCTGATTACCAGGTGAAAGTGGTGGAACTAAACAGAAAGCTTGAGCAATTTAGAAATTCCTCCGCAATATTTGATCACCTCGTAAGTGATCAACGTTCCCCAGTTAAAAGGGGAGGAATTGGATATTCTGAAGTTCCACCACCTTATAATCATAACTATACTTATGATGCTAGTAATTAGAAATCTGTTGATGTTGAAATTGGTCAGACAGTTCCTGTTAAAGTTACGATTAAAGATCCAGAAGTTAGTAAAAGCGAAACGAGTAAGCCTGTTTCGAATGTTAAGATTTCTGTTCCTAGTTCTGTCTCATCAAATTCAGACAAGACATCCGAGTCTAGTGAGACAAAAGAAGAGGCTGTGTTACTAAAACGTGGAGAGGAACATAAACCAACTGAAAAGAATTCTCCACTAAACCCGTATGTCCCACCATATGTTAGACAAACGGGCAGTAATGCAACCTCAACATCTAAAACAACTGTTGAGACGAAAGTTGAACACATGAGCTGTTTCAGATGCAATCAAACCGGACACCTGATTGCGGATTGCCCTCTAAATCAGAGATTCAGAGGTATGAGGCCTTCGAAAACTGAGAATAGAACTAACAGTAATTACTATAATGGTAAAAATGAAAACTCATCAAAGTTCAGATATTGGACTAATCCAGGTTTTCAAAGAAGTCGATCTCAGTTTTTCCCTATTAACAACCAAATCATTAGTAATAATTCATTTAATTCACGAAGGTTTGGATGGCCTCATAGTCAATCTACTAGAAGGTATCCTTTTAGGACTTACAGAAATCATTCTAATACTAACTTTGGACAGCCAAAGTACGGGATTCCTTTTAACAGATTTAATCGACCCAAGACCAATAGGTCTTGGGTCCCCAGATTTTAATCCTTTGCTTTAACCGTGCAGGAACAGTTGAACAGGGCTGCAAACAATCTATGGGTTGTGGATAGCGGCTGTTCCCGGCACATGACGGGTAACAAGAATTTGTTACACGAATGGAAACCTGTTCAGGGAGGTAGAGTAAGTTTTGCTGGAGAGAGTGGTGGTAGAATTACTGGAATTAGGACGGTGACTAATGGTAAAATGAAGTTAGAAAAGATGAATTTCGTTGAAGAGCTGAAGCATAATCTGCTGAGTGTGTCTCAGATCTGTGACAAAGATTACACTGTGCACTTTACCAAAAATGAAGCGATCGTACTGTATCCTGGTTTCAAGATACCAGAGGAATGGATAGTAATGAAGGCTCCAAGGGAAAAGAATACATATGTTATGGACATGAGGTCGACTGAGATGGCAACAGAAGAATCATGTCTTCTGTCAAAAGCAACTGAATCGGAGTCCGAGTTATGGCATCGAAGAATGGGGCATATTCATCTACGAAAAATGAACTACATTGTCAAGAATGGGCTAGTGCTGGGTGTTCCCTTGAAAAATTTCAACTTTGAAGACCAATGCTTATCGTGCAAAAAGGGAAAGCAACACAAGAAATCTCATCACACCAAGAAGGTTAATTCAATAGTTAGTACCCTAGACCTACTTCACATGGATCTCTTCGGTCCCGTGAATGTAAAAAGCCTAGGTGGAACATCATACTGCTTGGTGATAACTGATGATTTCTCTCGATATTCTTGGGTATATTTCCTGAAGACAAAGGATGAAACGGTTCAGTTGGTAATGAATTTGATTACCAAGGTTGAGAATATTATGGGGAAAAAGGTTAAATACATCAGGACTGACAATGGGACAGAGTTCAAAAACTATCAGATGGAGATATTCTGCTTACAGAAAGGGATAGACCACCAGTACAGCGCTCCGTATACTCCGCAACAAAATGGGGTGGCTGAGAGGAAGAACAGAACGCTAATTGAAGGAGCCAGAACCATGCTGGCTGATTCTAAACTTCTTGTGGTGTTCTGGGCTGAAGCTGTTGCAACAGCCTGTTATATCCTTAATAGAGTTTTAACTGTTAAAAGATTGAATAAAACATGTTATTAACTTATGCATAGTAGAAAGCCTAACTTGAGTGGTCTCGAACCATTCGGGTCCCCGTGTTCGATATTAAAGACGAACTCAAAATTTGGTGAGATAGCCGACGAAGGTATTTTAGTCGGATATGTTGTCGGGACACCCAACAGACGAGTCTTTAATCTATCGACCAGCAAGGTTGAGGTGGTGTGTAACACTGACATCACAAGTTACAAATCACCAAAACCAAGCACGGGACCCGCTGGGGCTTTCGACTATGATAGGCTTTTTAAATCATTTAATTTGCCTTACTTGGATTGTGCAGAAGTTGATGAGAGAATAGCTACGAAGATGCTTAATGATGAGGAAGAAAATTTTGTGCAACGACCGCAGTACCATGAAAGTCAACCTTCCTCGTCAAATGCTGTCGATACCCCTGCTACCTCTACAGAAGAGGAATTCTTCAATCCTTTTCACTCTCAACAACAATCACCCATTGATGAGCTATCTTCGAACCTGGAAGACAATCTGCAAGTCAGTTCGGTTCCGACTACGAGTGTTCACAAAAATCACCCTTTGGAGAACGTGATAGGTGATCTGTCCGACAGTGTACAAACAAGACGAAGCTTGAATGAGCACACTTGTGTTTACACAAGCATTAAAGATACAGGCATCATTAACGAATGCTTGTACACCTGCTTCATCAGCCAGATTGAACCAAAGAACTATCAAATGGCTCTCAAGGACAGCTCGTGGGTCGAAGCCATGCAAGAAGAGTTAGCCCAGTTCAAGAAGATGGAGGTATGGATTTTGGTTGCAAAACCGAAAAATGTGCATGCGATTGGCACAAAATGGGTTTTCAAATGCAAGAGAGATGAAAAAGGGATAATTATCAGGAACAAGGCAAGGCTGGTTGTAAAAGGTTTTAATCAGCAAGAAGGGATCGACTACAATGAAGTGTTTGCTCCTGTGGCGAGATTGGAAGCGATTCGATTGTTTTTGGCATTTGCTGCACACAAGGAGATGAAGGTGTTCCAGTTAGACGTGAAAAGTGCGTTTTTAAACGGTAAAGTCGATGAGGTTGTGTACGTTGAGCAACCTCCGGGTTTTCCTGACCTAGACTTTCCTGATCACGTGTACAAGCTAAGTAAAGCGCTATATGGGCTACATCAGGCCCCTCGTGCCTGGTACGCAACTATATCCGATTACTTGCTTGAGAATGAATTTGAAAGGGGAAAGATCGATAGCACACTGTTCGTTAAGAGAAAAGGAAGCGACTTTCTTCTGGTTCAAGTCTACGTGGACGACATCATCTTTGCTGCATCAAAAGTCACCATGTGTCAGGAATTTGAAGCCGTCATGAAAAAGAGGTTTGAAATGAGTGCTATGGGTGAACTAACTTTCTTTTTAGGACTGCAGGTTGATCAGAAGAAAGATGGGATGTTCATTCATCAGACTAAATATGTCCAAGACGTTCTCAAACGCTTCAAGATGGAGGACAGCACTCCATTTGATACTCCAGTTTGCGTCAACCATAAACTGGGTGCTGATTCAGACAGTGATGCAGACGTGGACCCCACCCAATATCGAGCAATCATAGGTTCTTTAATGTACTTAACTGCATCTAGACCTGATATTATGTTTGCAGTTTGTCTTTGTGCTCGCTTTCAGGCAAACCCAAAGGAATCTCACATGAAGGGTGTGAAGAGGATATTGCGATATCTCAAAGGCAAGCCTAAGCTAGGGTTGTGGTACACGAAAGGAGGAGACTTGGAGTTAGTCGCCTACACGGATTCTGATTATGGAGGATGCAATCAGAATCGGAAGTCAACAACAGGTGGATGTCAGTTTCTTGGAGGCAGATTAGTGTCATGGCAGTGCAAGAAGTAGACCTCAGTCGCCATTTCTACCTGTGAAGCAGAATACGTGGCAGCATCGAACTGCTGCTCACAGGTTCTTTGGATACAACAGCAATTGCGCGATTACGGTCTGAATTTCACTCATACTTCTATTTGCATAGATAACACTGCTGCTATCTCAGTAACTAACAATCCCGTAAAGCATAGCAAAACTAAACACATTGACATCCGTCATCATTTTATACGGGATTGTGCTGAGAAGAAATTGATTGTGCTCGAAAAGGTTGATTCGTTAGATAATTTCGCTGGTTTGTTTACTAAAGCGTTTGACAAAACTCGTTTTCAAAACCTTGTTGAGCTAAATGGGATGATCAATCCCGAGTAACCGTGTTTTTCATTTTTATTTTGTTAAAAAAAAACATCCCTATCGCTTAGAATTATGTCGGTTGCTTCAGTTTGAAGGACATATCTTCGGATATATTTGGTCCTCATTTCTACCTGTAGAGTATGAGGATAGCCATTAACCAGATGACTGAAAGTGACCGGGCCGGTTTATGATGTGTTTTTATTCTTTCGCTAAAAATTAGTCGTTCATAATTAGTTAGAAGGACACATACTCGTATGTGGTCGGTCCAGCTGATCCATTGGATCTTCAGGATAGCCGTTTACCTGAAGACTTCGACTTGATCGGGGCGATAGAAGTTAAAATTTTTTAAAAGGGAGATGAAATAATTTTTCAAGTCTACTACTTCGTAAGAAGTTTCTTTACTATGTTTAAAAGAAAATTGATCAAACCTTGGAAAGTGATCGACAAACTGATTCTGTGTGCTTAACTAGTGAAGTTATTAGGCCTAAAAGACTTTAGAACAGTCATTGTATGTCATGGTAGCTTTTTATGGTGCGTAAAAGTAGAAGTGATACTAACTAAATCTCCTCGATCTTAAGTGGAAACTCATTAAGAGTTGTGTATGTCTCCGCATATATCTTTCCGAATGATAGGCAGAAAAGCGATTACCCAGTCATACACGAGCCCGTGAGTGTTCTGATTCCCGAGAAGATGGTGTGTCAAGAAACTGCAGTGATCCAGATTCGGGACTTGCAGTAGTTTACTTGAAGCTGTGTAAATCTTATTATTTAAAAAAAAAAATTATTATTATGTGTTACTGAGACATTCTAGAGCTTATAATGTTAATCAAGATGCAAGAATGAGAACGGGAAGAAGACTCTACAGATCGACGTGTACTTACAATTTAATCAGACACTACGGGTCGAGGTCAACTCGGGGTGACTTGGGGAATGCCAAATAAGCTTTGAGAATAGATAGGAGGCATCACAATCTCCGATGTGTTGCGCATTTAAGTTTTGAGCTTAATTGAACCTAACCCGTATCACAGAAGCGATGAAAACCATTTTAAGTTATTTACCTGCTTACAACCTGTTTCTTTATGTCATAATACAGCTGAACATGGATCTATGTGACAGTCACTTAATTAGAATGATTCCTGTTCGGATCTTTACTAAAACATGTTGGTCCCCGACTAGACTGAAATTTGATCCCGTGTACTTTATTTTTAAAATTTATTCTACTTATGTAGTTGTATGATTTTATACCTGGTTACTTGGTTCTTGATCGGATCAGTTAACTCTTTAAAGGAAGTTTAAAAGGTGAATGGCATAATGTTCAATTTATAAGGGTCTGTTTGGTAAAGTTTCATATTGAGCGAAGTTGAGGAAAGAGGCGAAGTTGTTTAAACAGGCGAAGTTATGGGACAGGCGAAGTTAATCCTAATTTCGCCTGTATAACCTTGACCCTATATAAAGAAATTTTTGGTCAAAGCTCAGTATTATTTTTCAAAACCCGGCGAACTTATTCTCAGTTAACCCTAAGCGAAGTTACTCTTTGAATCTATCTGTGTTATTTTTCTCGATTTCAACTCGTGTTAAAGGTGTGTAGGGTTGTTGTATCTTATAATCTATGTCAATGGCGTTAATCAAAGGTCGTTTCGACCCGATTCGTGACCCTGTTCTTTCAAACATCCAACACCCGCTTTTCAAAATTGTTTTAACGTAGTCGTATTCAACTTGATAGTGTTGATCTCCGTCAAAACATGTTTGGTTGAGTCCGCAATCTCCAAATTGACCAAAATCACTTCGTTATGAACGTCTAAACTGTTGCCGCTTCAGATTCAGGCGAAGTTACAGTTTAGGCGAAGTTATCATTAACTTCGCCTGGCCCTTTTAATTTTTTTATTAACTGTTATCAGGCGAAGTTTGGGGTTGGGGCGAAGTTAGGGGTTCAGTATTTCAAGAGGTTATTGAGATCGTTGAATACGTTGCCTGAATGTGAAGTGAAGGACTTAGCCAGGTTGGGGTTGATAAACAGGAGTGATGATAACATGGCTAGGATCATTGGGAAGATAGTCTGGAAGGAAAGCATAAAGGAGAAAAATTTCGAGCTGTTGAAACCACAGAAAGGAAAGCTCGTTGAAGACAAAGACAGAGGAATGAGAGCAGATGGCAAGCCTTGGATGATAATGAAGTATAAGCCGATCCGGTGTCTAAAAGAAGTGCCAATGAAACAAATGCCCAAGGATGTGCTCAAAGATCTGAAATGGTGGTACGTTGATTGTGAAACAGCTTAAGCAGTAATGGAGGATGAAGATGAACAAGAGCTGATGAGAGTATATGATCCTATGCATTTAGTGAATTTGTCTCAAGCTGATCTGCAGGTGCTGAACGAGAAAAAGATATTTTACATTCCTGCTTGGAAAGAAGATGCAAAGAAATATAAAAGAGTAGTTTCAGTTTGTGTACGAGAAGGCGTACATGCTTGAAGATGGAAGATACAAGATTTTTGGGATTATGAGACACGTGTTTGAAGATAGAGATATGAAGCTACTGCCAAGGGGGAGTCTGTTGGTACATGATGTCAGTAGTTCAGTATCTAGTGTCTGTAATCGAGTTTGTATGTTTTGTATTTATGATTAAGCGAAGTTGTCTCACAAGTTCGCTTGATATAGGCGAACTTGTGGAACCAGCGAAGTTAGTGACAACTTCGCCTAAACATGTTAGGTGAAGTTGTCGAATGTTATATAGGTTTAGGTTACGGCTTGTTTGAAGTAGTTGTTCAATATGTGTAATTGTGATCGGTGATTCACGTGTTACTAGTTGCAATACAACGTGTCTTTTAAGTATTGTAACGTGTGTTTGCTTGTGTTTAACGTGTATCGTTTTCTACGCTCGTATCGTCTTACGTAGGGATTCCGCACCTACGTAGAACGAGATATTCCGTGTAGATCCGGCTGGGAACCTACAAAAACCTTTTTAGCTATCCATGATGTGTAAAAAGCTGAGTCGATCACCCAAGAACTGACATCAAGTAGACGTAGATTTCCTATCAATATCATCTCCACCATAATTGCTATTAGCAAAAACATATAAATCAAAATATGAGTTTTTGGGATACCAAAGACCTAGCTTCGGTTGCCCTTCCAGACATCTAAAAATATGTTTAACGAAAATTAAATGAGAAAGTGTAGGATTAGCTTAGAAACGTGCGCATTGACAGACAACAAACATGATGTTAGGGAGATTGGAGGTGAGATACATCAGGGATCCAATTTTTGATCGATAGTACATCTGATCTACAGGGTTACCATTAGGATCAGATGAAAGAAGAGGTCTTTCTGCGAAAGGAGTTTCCGCGCTCTTAGAATCTTGAAACTTGAACTTTGCTATCATGTCTTTGACATATTTTCCTTGATGTAGCAAAATTCCTGTCGAACTCTGACGAACTTGTAATCCCATAAAAGTCGTCATCTCCTCCAACGAACTCATCTCAAATATCTTCTTCATCACTTCTTCAAATTCAGAACATAGAGCAGTGCTGGTGGAGCCAAATATGATGTCGTCTATATAAATCTAAACCAAAATTTAGATCCTTCCCAACAGTTTTCAGGAACAAAGTCTCATCGATGGTTCCTCGCTTATATTCATGCTCCAGTAGATGAGCCGTCAAAGTTGCATACCGCGCCCGAGGCGCTTGATGAAGACAATAGAGAGCTTTGTCTAACTTGTAAACATAAGTAGGATGCTTTGAGTCAACAAAACCCGGTGGATGATCCACATAAATTTCCTCTTTTACTTCACTATACAAAAACGCTGTCTTGACATTCATTTGGGAAACCGTGAACCCCATATAGGAAGCATATGCCAATAAAATACAAATGGCCTCAAGACGAGCCACTGGAGCATATACTTCAGTGTAGTCTAAACCTTCAACTTGACGAAAACCACGAACCACAATCCGCGCTTTGTTTCGAACAATAACCCTATTATCGTCTTGCTTGTTACGGAAAACCCATCTTGTATCTAAAGCCTTCTTTTCGACGAGAGCTCTACCGATCTACAAAACTTGAGTTTTTCATACTGATTCAATTCTTCATGCATGGCGTCCACCCAGCTTGGTTCTTGTAAAGCCATTTCAACTGACTTAGGTTCAATCTAAGAGATGAAAAAGGAAAATAAACAACTGTTGATGTATCCTGTCTGACTTCTGATTAAGACGCCTGTTTTAAGGGGACCTATGACATTCTGAATTAGATGATCTCGTTGAATTCTTGTCGGAATGGAATGACCGGTAACGAAACTGGTAGAAGGTAAGTTCGTTGGATCTTCAAGGATTTCGGAGGGAGGGTTCTTCCATCCAGATGTGGCAGTACAATGTGAGTACGAGGTAGTGGATATATACCCATTTGGTATGACATCTGTGAGTAGATTTCTCCCAAAAATTTGCCGAACGGTACTCTCCCCCTCAACTGATGAAGCATTTGCTATAGTCTCTCGTGACGACACACTCTCGGTAACATTTTCTTGTTGACCTGCAAACAATGGCTGAGTAGTATCCAATGATTCCGACGGGTCTAAACTCAACACTGGAGACATATGAGAGTCCGTCGGGATGTCGTCTTTTTCACCAACAATATTTGTAGCAGCAGCACCTGAATTTCTTGTATCAACAACAGGAAACACATTAAATAATTTAAATAGTTCATTATAATTAAATAACCAGTCAGGACCGACACGAGCATCAGTCTCATTCTCTTCTAGCCAGCGCACATCATAAGATTCCACCATCTATTACGTTGTTTTACAGTAAACTCTTTAAGAAGTACGACCAGCATATCCAAAAAAATAACAATCATCTGCTTTGGCACCAAACTTTGGAGTCGTTTCGAAATTTAGCAGAGTACACGGACATCCAAAAGCTCGAAAGTATGCAACCATAGGCTTGTGACCATAAACAATTTCATAGGGAGTCTTCATTTGTGATTTGTTGATCAGCACTCGATTTTGAACATAATAGGCTGTGTTTACCGCCTCGGCCCAGAAGAACAAAGGTAGCTTTGAATCACACAATATTCCTTGCTGCCTCTATAAGAATTCATTTCTTTCTCTTAGTGTCTCCATTTTGTTGCGATGTGCGACCTGAGCTATACTGTCTATGTACTCCTTTCTCAGAACAAAAGAAATTCAACGTTGAAATCTTGAATTCGGTGCCGTTGTCACAACGAATACCCGTTAGCTTTAGATTGAGTTTTTTCTCCATGAGTACCACAAAGCATTTTATCGATTCTGCAGTTTTACTCTTAGTTGACAAGAAAAACACCCAAGTAAAATGTGAGAATCATTAGTAATAACCAGACAATAAGAGCTTCGAGAAAGACTCAAAACATGAACCGGACCAAACAAATCCATATGAAGCAATTGAAAAACTGATGAAATGGTATTAACCAGTTTTGGCTTGCGAGGCTTACGATTATGCTGCCCATAGAGCAAGCTACACATTTCTCAATTTATACAAAATCCTTGGTAGGCAAACCACACACCAAATCGTTTTTAGCAAGATGGTTTAAATTTTTAATGTTTGCATGACCAAGACGACGATGCCAAAGCATGGCATTATGTTTTGAATCTTTTTAAAAAATAAAAGAAAAGTGATTTCATTAGTAACATTTTTGTTCATGTAGATCACATAAGCATTATCTTTTCATTGTGATCAAACAAGAACCCAGTCTTTTGGTATAATGATACCAAGTTTTAAATTAAAATACTCTTTGTTAGTGAAATGAGTTGAAAAGCATTTATCACAGATCTGTGAGACGTTGAGCAGATTGTGTTTCAATTCAGGAACAAAATTAACATTCTCAAATTTATGAACAACATTACTTACAATACCCTTTTAAGTAATCTTCCCTTTTTCTTCTCCAGCAAAGGAAACATACACTCCATTAAATATTTGAATACCGTTCAGTTGGGAAATGTCTCCTTTCATCTGCCCGGAACAACCACAATCAAAATACCAAGGTCTAATGATATTCCTCTATAGTTGTTCATGCACAATGTGTAAGATTAGTAAGTTTTTGGTACCCAGCCCATAGTAGTGTTGAGTAGGCTGGATTTATCTAAGCTTGTCACAGGTTGCCATGAAATGTCTTCTTGATTGTCTAAGATTGAACAAAACTGCTTGGTCACCCGAGATTTAGGCAACCGTTCATATCTTGATTTTAAAACTTTGTTATTTGTATGAACGATTGACTTAGTTTCCGATTTACGAGCGGAAAACATATTTGACTTTGATTTCCAAATTTGTTTCGGCCTTGAGGCCATTTGGTTCTCGGGACCGAAACCGAGTTTCCATCACGCTTCGGAAACATATTAAGCTTGGTCTGATGAGAGCTTAAACTGCCAGCCTTGTTTCTTTTCCAATCACCATCAGAGGGATTTTCCTCATAATACCTTGATTTATTAGAGGTATGCTTGTAGAAGGTATTTCGTGGCACATTTCTCTGATGATATCCATAATAAGGAACATATAGACGGTGTGGACAATTTCTAGCAATATGAACAGGAATACCACAGTTAAAAAATGTTTGACGTTAAACATAAAATTCAGTATGGTCTACTCCTGGTCTTGATTTGTTGTGTGAGCTGGTTTGTTTCGCTTTGTACTTAACACTTGACTTATCACTTGATTTATCACAATTTTGAACTATGAGCATCCTTCTTTGACACACTTAGGTGACAAATGTTTACTAGAACTTTTAATTTTGTCAATTTTATTCAAAAACAAACCACCATATTTAAATGGTTTTGAAGAATCAATCACACAATTGCCTTTGCTTAAAAAAACAGAGCTCATACAAACATTTGAAGTAATAGAATTCAAAACAAGTAAATTTAAATGAGCATTAGTGTTAATATCTTTATTATTCAAAACCTGTAAATCAACATCCTCATCAGTCCAATCCTCAACTATTACTTCATTTGCACGTGAAGTAAACACATTAGTATCATTCACCCTTGAGGTTGATTCAGTAGCTTTTATTAAACCAAGAACACATTTGCCATTTTCAAATGGTTTGCCATACTTCATAGACTTTTCCATTTCTTCCTCCTCTTTGGTAAGAGGAAGTCTAGTGTAGTTGTCATTATAAGGAGGGGGAACCACACTATACCCAATACCGTCACCTTTGGTTTCTTTCCATTTTAATTGTTTTTCGATCATGGAACCAACAACGGCACTACATACATCGAATTACTTAAAATTAAATTCAGCATTTTCAAATTTATTTGTTAACTTAGCTATCTCCAACTTAGAAGCTTCTAATTCAGCGGTTAATTCAACAATATTCTGTTTAACATCTAAGTGATGACAACATTTTATGCTAAATTCGGATTGAAGTTTAGCGAAATCCTTTTGTTGTGCCCCTAGTTTTCTTTTAAAACCTTTTCGAATTTTTTAAGAGTGAAATTTTCATGTTTTATTCCTCCATTTCTCTAATCAAGTTACTATAGTGAGATTTATATAAATCTACCTTATTAATACAAGATTGAGAACATAATTCAGAACTCACTTAGGATGGGCTAGAAGAAGTGAAATCCATGAGTGCAAATTGAAGATCCTTAACTTTTTACTCAGCTTCGTTCTATTCTTCAGCAACATCAATCCAGACAAAGTTGGCAGTCTGATTGCTGATGTTGAGAGCTGCCATCTGGTCATTCTAAGAAAACTGTTAAGCTACCAATCCCCGCTCACTTTCACTTGAACCAACTATAGTTTCTCCTATTGCATTGCTCACCGGAATCAACGCCCTTTCTCTGTTTCCTTCCATTGTTGGGTTAGTGCATTCAAGAGCGAAGTGACCCGACTCATGACAATTGTAGCACCTTAGAGTGTCTTTGTTAAGTCCCACCTTTTGGTTAGCTAGCTCATTCCAGTTGTTTCTCGCCTATTCTCTTGGTAAACTTCTTCGCTCGACAACACTACCATGGCTATTTGCCAAGAGATATCAATTTCCTCCACATCATCACAATGGATTTGATCCAACTCAGCAGCTACAAATGGTTGAACCAGTTCTCTAGCAAGAAAATCATTGTAGCAATTCATGAACCCTGCCATCAAGGAGATATTTTCTTGAGTCTCCTTTGAGATAGTGAGAATCTGAGTGGGAGACTGACTAGAGGATGAAATAGTTGGTTAGGGCTTAGTGGCAGAAGTAGGTTGTTGAACAGGTTCAATACAAACTGGCTAGAGGATGCTCTGATACCAATTGTATGTCCTTTGGCGGATCTTTCATTATGATATCACGTGAGATCGTTTTTTATGCGGAATCTAACAACGAGTGAATTCAATACAAACCAGTGAACAATAAGAACAAGATGATAATGCTTCAAAACACACTTTTATTCACGCCGGGTGCTTAAGCACAATAGATTACAACTAGTACCTCTCACTCGTGTGCTACCGACCAAAAAAACAAAAACTCGCACACATAAAGACCATGTTAAGTTTAGTTGCTTATTTTACTTGTTTTTTCACGATTTGTATAAGTTTTCTTTTTAAGTAAACCCCCAACCCTAATAATAATAAATAGTTATTTCAGTTAGTCGAATATAATTAGTTAATTTACGTAACTTAAAGAGTCTCGTGGGTTCGATATTCGGACTTAATTAGCTTTACTAGAGTCGATCGATTCACTTGCCGGGTAGTAGTTTAGTCGAGTTTTAGAGAGTCTAGAGTATTACTTAGTGTCTAGATTAGCGTAATTTAGTTAATAATTATTAAACTACTTTTATCTCTTCAGGAAATTTACGAGGGGTTACGTTCTACTGCCGAAAGTGAACTAGCAGGTTCTCGTCAAATGCTAGGGACCCCTTCGGACACAGCACTTCCGGACTCCAAGTTGTGCAATTCATCTGGAAGATTTGGGGTATTGTTGTGAACAAATCCTAAACCACCACATAACCACTCGTTTAAGTTCATCTTCATTTTATTTATTTGTTAAGATTAAAATGGAAATGAACTCTTTTTAAGGATACCACTCCTTCCCCCAATTTCACCTTAACTTCTCCAGATGATTAATTAGAGTATCTATTATTCTTATAATTATTTAACGGTATTGTCTTAATGAATACGGTTAAGTCAATCTTTTATTATTTATCTTTATATAACATTTTCTACGTCATGATTTGCATACAGTGTGGTCAGTTCTTGAGTCTCCTTACCAAACAAACTTAAGTTACTTAATGGTTGGTTATGTAGTTTTACTCATTTGGTTCTTTCAATTTTATATAATAAAATAACCCCAAACTCCGTTTTTATAATGAAAGGAACCAGCATTGTCACGGAAGGCTCTTTCAAGATCTGATTAACCACCCATAAACTTAACTAAGTTGTTAAGTCATTTTTATTATGTTTAAAGTTGATTATTGATTTATTAAGTAAAAAATGCAATTTTGTATACATGGGATCCTTAGGCCCACGCGGGGTTTCTCAACATTCCATGGGTACACCAATAAGCATCACACCACTTTCTAAAAAACACTTGAAAAACCAAATAATAAACATAAAACAAATAAAAAGAATTATTAAGAACAAAAACACATCACTTTACTAAAAAATAAGACATTAATTTATCTTATTTATGCCATACTTGGGTGAATTAGTTAAGTTAATCACCTTAACCCTTTTAATAAAAGCTATTTCAAAACGTTTATGGAGCGATCCCCCAAGCTCCAAAGGTGTTCCAAACCTATATTTAGACAAAATAAGTAGAACAGTGTTGTTGTGTAGCGGGGGGGGGGGGGGGGGTAAAGAAAATGCTTGAAATGGCCCCCTTTTTGTAGGTGAATTCGGGCGAAAAGGCACGACCGTGCTTAAAGGAGCACGAACGTTTTTTTCCCTTCCGTTTGAGCACCGGTACTCATCTCACGTCCTTTTTGCGACTTGGTCTCCTGTAAGGGAAATATGGTCGTGCTTGGGAGTACAAGGTCGTGCTTTTCTTTTTGACGCAACGTCTTGTTAGTCCTTTTGGTTTTGTCTTGTCTATGGTTGTCTTCACCCTAAGCACGACCGACTGTGCTCGACCCCACGGAAGGATCTCTGACTTTGATTTTTGTTGACGTTGATTTTTGTTGACTCTGAGGTAGGCATGTCCGTACTTAGGCAGGCAAGGTCGTGGTTAGCCATTGGATGGGATTTTCTGACTTTTGCCTCATGTATGGCCTTGCTTAGGAAGGCATGTTTGCGCTTGACTTCTATTTGATCCTTGATTTCAGCAGATATTCAAATTTTCACCATTTATCCATGTTTTTCACTTCTTTTCACTTTTGAATATCCAAAACCTACATTTATCAATTAGAATGATATAGGTAGTCTTTTCCCCACAATAACGATCAAAAGTTTACAAAAATGATAGTAAATACATACGTAAAACATGTATAATTGATGGCACGTGACTTCTCCCTCACACTTAGCTCACCTTCTTTGTTTTCTTCTAGTTAATTTTTTTCAGAGGCATGTGTTAATTGTAAAAGTGTAGTATTGATCAAGACACTCTCTTGATTATTTTATACAAGTGGACAGTGTTGATTATTAAGGGGTGAAAGCGACATACATTAAAATTAGTTGCAAATAACTGAAACAGTTACAAAGATAAACTACTGATAAAATATATGTAAACTATACTACTAATGAAAGACTTTGTTACAGCTGATGAAATAGTTGTTTCTTCTATATCTACTCAATCTACCACAGTTCTATAAATCAGCAGTTATTTTGTATCAGTAGTTTTGGTATCCGTTGTTTGAGGGCAATCTTATTCCTTGTTGCTTTAAAATGTAGAACAACTAAATTATCATGATCAACTGTTTGGTCTTTAGTACATCAGTATTTCCAGGTTCCACAATTCTTAATACAGAAAAAGTGTTTAAAAAAACCACTCTCCTCAAAAAGCTTATTTGGCCAAAGAACTACTAAAGACAAAGATATACTGATATACATAATACTAGTTGTTATAAAGTCTAGTTCAGCTAATGTCAGTGGTTTGTTCAAGGAAACAACTTATATACATGATATCAGTTGTTCTCTACAATCAAATATTTTAGAGTCTATTCTAATACGAGTAGTTTAGTACTGATATACATATTACTAGTTGTTATAAAGTCTAGTTCAGGGAATGCCATTGGTTTGTTCAAGGAAACAACTAATATACATGATATCCATTGTTCTCTAGCAATCAATTATTTTAGAGTCTATTCTAATACGAATAGTTTATTGAAACATAGTCATTGTAAGATGATCGGTTTATTTATTACAACTTAGATCTAGTTTGTTATTTGGTTAAAGGTCATTTTATAGGTGATGTTATTCATTAGCTTGTAATTTCTTTTACTCGTATATAAATAGATAATGAGAGTTGCATAATCAATGTGGTTTTAGAATTAATTTATAACTAGATTGAGAGTACAATAGATGGGCTAATGGTTTGGAGAACTTGAGTCTATACACACAATTTATAGATAATAAAACCTTTGATTAATTTTTAGTTTCTTATTAAGATTGCTACTTGATTTACTATTTCAGCTATATAATTTATTCTAATAACAATTAGAACTCGTTATTGTAGGTTCCAAATGATCTAAGCAAAAGTGAATGAAGGTTCAAATAGAACTCAGATCTCAAACAACTAGATCTATTGTTTGACCACCAATAAGTGTAACCGGAAAGAAGAATATGATATAAACTAGTTAATCCATAAGAAATAATAACAAGCACACTGAATGAAGGCTAAATCTGTATCAATAAGTTCATGCAAAGGTGATTATAGAACATGGGATGAAACCGCCAGAGTAATGGTAAATATCTCTAAAAGGTCTAAGAAAATGAAAAATAAACAACCTATTTATAGGAAAACTGAGAACTTTTATAGAAACTATTTGCTAAACTTCTTTGGTTCGCCATTTACATCATTAAAAAAGTGAGAAAGCAGACCAGTTTCACAATAACAAATTAGTTCACAAAGTTATATGTTGATAGTTCCGAAGAAGAAATATGTGAAACTACATCAATTCTTGTAAAACAGTTGCAAAATCAAGTATTCTTCAAATCTTAAACTTTTTGTTGTAATTTACTAAGCTAATCTTTAAACCAAATGTGTATGATCAATATCAAGTGTCTAATTTTACCCAACAATTTCACTTAAATTCTGAAGGGGAAATTGATTTCCCTGATTTAACAAGAATAAATATAAAATATATTTTTTTTAAACTTTTTTTTAAATGGAGTTCCCTTGAGTTCTTATGACTTAAGTGAGTTCCAAAAGTATCTATCATACTGTTAGGATAATGTTTTAAAACACTTTCAATGAAATAGTAAACAAGTATTCTACACCTTTGAAAGGATTAGATGTTATTTAATTGAGTTCATATTGAGTTATGAATCAATTACTAATATCATAGTAATTAGCAATGGAAACACACAAATTAGATATGATTTTTGAAGGATTCATTTAGAGGAAAAATATTTCTATAAGTATAATCAAAAGATTGTATCTACTGCTCCCCCTTAGCCTTAGCTCATCTTTATTCTTTGTATATAAAGTACAAGATATTGTTTTATTAGAGAGTATGTGTGACAAAAGTGTTCGTGAGAAAGAGACTCTCTTGCTCACTATACAATTGTAAGTGCTAATTAACCAAGGCTAAAAGCAACATCTAAAAAAATCTGTTACAATCAACTGATTTAAAACTACCTAACAACTAAAAATGAATAAAACTAAATTTAAAAATACCGATCTTCTGGAACAACTGATGTTTTAAACCATCAATTGTTTTCTACTCTCTACTAGAAGTTGACAGAATTTAGTAGTTTCATTGGCATTAGTTTGATGTAAAACCACTTTGAAAGCAATAGCTTTATTTCTTTACCATTATGGAGAGCAATTGATATTGATCAGTTGTTTGGTTTTTGGCCATTACTTCTTTTCAAGTTTTCAAAAATCTCCCACCGAACCGATGAAGCAAAACCATTTATTTATAAGCTTCATATAATTATCTCCACATCTTTTCTCGCTAATTCTTTAATAAGTTGCAAAGAACTTAGCAAGGAGAGTGTCATCATATTCCATTTGTTAAGGAAGGCGTATCAGCATCCTTAAGTATTCAACATTTAACAAAAGTATACCCTTGAAGATTTACTTCTTTTGATTCACTATTTTCATTCTTCCAAGATCACAAAGGAATATGATGACCATTTCTATTAATTGGCTTTGGCATATAATTAGATGTGTACAAGTTTCTATTAAAGAAGTTAGCGAGGAAAAGTTTCTGATAACAAAACCAAGCCCAATCTTGGCTTCTCTAGCAACAAGATCAATTGATTTTAACTCCTCTTCAGTTAACCTTCTTTTGGCCTAAAGAGCCAAGGTTTCTTGCTTTGGCACTAGTAGTTGTAGTGGTAGTAACCAGAGCAGCACTTTGTGTTTTTATTCACGTTTTAGGGAAGTTTGATTTAAGACAAAGCCTTTGGTTTAGGAAACTTAATTGGATTCTTCTTTATGTCTTGTACAAGATCCTTATAAGCAAACCTTAATATGTCTGATCACATTTGGTAGTTTATCTTCTGGTATGGCAAGCCTCATCAAGTTCCATTTTCGTTTTGAGGATTTCTCTTTGTATTACCCCTTCCAATATGTTTTTAACCATATCCCAATCATGTTTAGGGTGATTCTAATTAGGGTCTTTATCAACGAGTTTCTCAATTCTGCCGCACTCAACCTATAGCTCCTCATACATCCTTTGAATTTGTGTGAACTGACCTGTATTTGGGATTTTTTTTTTTGAAGCCAAAGGAATGCTCCTTTATGACTTTCAATCGGTAGA
>NW_027503111.1:0-44106 GCF_021521415.1 Bidens hawaiensis | reverse complement strand
TCAGCTATTAGCTACTTCCTGCTTCATTTCCTGAAAACATGTAATAAAACGTCAACTACAAAAAGTAGATGAGTGAATTCATAGGTTAACTAATACTGTAGTGATAAGCCCTACACAAGCATACTAGGCTAAGTTGTAGGGGTTTATATATAGGGTGTACCATCGGCTAACCCACCACTCCTACAACTTATCCTACTATGCTTGGTATGCTTATCATCTCAACTGAATCTGCAAGAGTTTCGTATAAAGATTCCAATTATTGTTTCCATGCATGCAGGAGGAACGGTATCAAGGATATATGTATAAGATACCCAAGAATCATATGTAACCATGCCATGATGAAAAATGATAATGATGCATAATGATCACACAAGACCTGACATCGACCCCACACAAGATCACACTATGCTACTTGATTTCCTTGATGGTAACCCAAATCGATCACTTTGGGTACCATGAGAGAATTCTAAAGCGTACTTTAGTATCTCTTGGATTCCTAATCGATCACTTAGGAGATCCTTCGGATCCTTAATCGAACACTTAAGAGATCCTTCGGATTCTTAATCGAACACTTAAGAACCCCATAGGTCACGTGTATTCTAAATCGATCACTTTAGAATCCCACATCTAGTGACGGCCTGTCTACCAATCGACCACTTGGAGATCAAACCTATGCACTATTGTGACCTATATTGCCACTGTTCACACGATCACAAGACTGACCAATGAATAATGTGTTTTCATGATAAAGTATAACGGGTACATGACTTTGATTTCCAAACGTCCAATGTTCCCTAAACGCTGAGTGATTCCCATATTTACTCCTGAATATTTGATTATGCATACACAACTTCCGAGAAAGTTAAGGTACGCGTAACCTGCCATGATTACTTGTTTTCCCAATGTTCATTGTTTGCAAAAGATTTGTCAAGTGTTTATGATAAGTAATGTTTGAATAAATGTGTTTTGTCAAAACGTGTACATTTACCATGTTTTCACCCCCAATGATTTGAAAGGCTTTAAAAGAAAAATGGGGGCTATGAACTCACCTTGTTGACTAGGTGTGGTTGCTAGGGCGGTCGGGTGCTGTCAAACGTCGATCCTCTAAGTCTAGACAAGGACATAATAAGTTAACAACGCAGTTTAAGTCTAAGAGTGTAAGCCTTACACGATCTCGAGCAAAAACTAGGTTTTAAAGACGAAACAGCTTGGTTCTGACCTGATTCGATCGAATAGGAACACATTCGATCGAATAGACACACATTCGATCGAATAGACACACATTCGATCGAATAGACACACATTCGATCGAATAGAAACACATTCGATCGAATAGACAGACGTTCGATCGAATACGAAGCTCATTCGGTCGAATGAGTTGGAGACCATTCGGTTGCTTTCCTATTCGGTCGACTGGACTGGTTCGATCGAAACATTCGATCGAATGAACTGATTCGATCGACTGGTTCGATCGAATGAACTGATTCGATCGACTGAAAGCTGGGCGACGGAGATACCCACGGGTTTTCCAGATTTTCCAGATTTTTGACCCAAAATCGAAGTTTTTGACATGGAAATGCTCGGGATTGAAAGGGGTATCGATTCCTAGTACTTTTAAACACAAAAGCTTGCATTTTGACACCAAAAATGACGGTTTTTGACCAAGAACACACTTGACACAAAAGTCGGAGTTTTTGCTCGATTCGGGGCGGGTTTTGGTTGTAAAAACGTATGATTTTCAAGAAGATCTTACCGACAACAACGATAAACAGATTGGTGGACTCGAATCTTAGATTGGATGACTTTCTCTCACTACTCTCTCTCTAGAAGTGGGAGTGTTTGGGTGGGAAGTGTTGGTGGAAATGAAAGAGATGGTGTAAGAATACTTGATTTTCCGCTTAAATACTCGGGTGACTCGGGTTCGGGTTTAGGCTACCGACGGGTCAAGACTAGTCGAGTTCATAAGTTTTTAAACAAACTAAAACTTTTTCAGCAAAACTTTTATAAACCATTTTCCGAATAATTATTTAAAATCTTTTTTTTTTTTTTTTTTTTTTTTTTTTTTTTTAAAATAAGAACATTTTATTTTTCAAAAGCATAAAAATTAATATTTTCCAGGCGTAAATGCCGTTTTATAAAATAAACATTTCAAATGATAAAAGCAGATTTCTCCAATGATATGGGTTCCGAACTTATCGTCCAGAACCCCAAAGTGTATAGTTTCCGATGATTCCTTGATTTTTGTCTACCAGTCAAATTCCAGGGCGTTACAAGAAATCACTAAATCAGGGGAAGAATTCGATAAAGCTTCTTTCTATTTATGAAGAAAACATGTAAGATGATGAAACTGACAATGTTCCAGGAGATGAAAAGAAAGATCTTGAGGAAAGAAAGAAATTAAAAGGGAAAGAAATTGCTCTAGAAGATGATAAAATTCAGACTTTCCTTCAAGAGAAAACAATGGATTCAGACATGGATGAATCTGAATTAGAAACAAAAAGAGTCTATGTGCAAAGAATGACAGAAATTTATGACAGAGAACTTCTAAATCAAATGCTGACTGACAAAGACTTTGAAGAACAAGAAAGTCTAATGAAGCGATTTGAAGACGATAAGAAATTAAGGGATGAATCAAACTATGAAGATCAGAAGGAAGTCCCACAAGAATTGATTGAAAATTGCATGAATGATGAGGAAATTCCAAAAGGTGTGCTAGTATCTCTGCTCAAGCTGATTAAACAGGAAGAACCAGAGACAGAGGTGAAAGAGAAACTAGACACTGTTATTGACAAAATTTCAAAAACCTAGAGTGAAGAAGAGAACAATAAATTGAAAAAGTTTAAAATGAAAGATGAATTGGAAGAAGAAATGAAAATTCAAAAGATCTTGCGCATATATGGTGGAAAACCAAAATTTTTGGTTGAAAATGGAATTCCCTTTGATTCAGTAAAAGTCATGACAAGAAAAGAGATTTTGTGCAACTTCAAGAAATTGAAAGGACAACAGTTGAAAATGAAGAAGGAAGCTGCCCAGTCTCTAGTTGGTAAGAACAAAAGAATATCCAAAAAGATGGTTGATCTATCAAAGATGATAATGAAAAGGAAATTCAAAGTAAAGGAATTTATGCAATCAGACAACATCCTTGATCTCAAAACAGAGCAGCACATAGAAAAGGAAGATGTCTGTAACTAATCAAGAAAAACCAAAGCAGATGCACTTAGGTTAAATCTGGTGTAAAGGCTACAATAAAAGTCAAAAACCCTTCGGTCAACCACAATATTATCCCAAATGAAGTATTCTATGACTCCAGGACTGAATATCTGAATGTTATGATGGAAAATGGAGAGATGGTGAAGATCTTCTCTAAAAATGACTTCAGAAAATTCAATCTATGGCAATTGACTGTGATTGCAGCACTGCTCTCTCAGATTATAATGAAAGGCAAAGGCCTACAAGTGCTAAGAAAGCAGAACTATTAAGATTCTTGAGAAAGCAAGAAGAGTTGAACTTTCCATGCTTAAATAAGCACCTCTGGATAAAATAAAGATTCATAGAATAGGATTTGTTATGTAATCTCTTCGGACATGTTTTGTTTATGTAATCTATTTATGTTATTTGATTATGTAATTTGACTTTTAATTTGATGTGTATTTTGACTAAGTGTAAGTAACCTTAGAAATG
The DNA here is from genome assembly GCF_021521415.1 of Bidens hawaiensis. Classification (NCBI taxonomy): domain Eukaryota; kingdom Viridiplantae; phylum Streptophyta; class Magnoliopsida; order Asterales; family Asteraceae; genus Bidens; species Bidens hawaiensis. Next base: position 40,425 of record NW_027503111.1, on the reverse strand, counting down.
TTTTGGGTCAGCTAAGGTGTTCCAATAGAGGGGGAGATTGTTGAGTCAAAGATTTAATCAAAATGAAGTATATGGAAGATTGGAATCTTCTCAACCTCCTGAGAATTCTCTAAGTATGTATCCGGGCACACCTTTGACCTCCGAGCAAGCTTTTACTTAGTCGGGTACGATATTTGGTCTATCGGGCAAGGTTATCTTCAAGAAGTCTTCTTTAGTGGGTATCCGAGCAGGGTTTGCAAATTAGTGCATTGCCGGGAAAGGTTCACTAGTTTATGTAGATTCGGGCATGGTTCACTTTATCAAGCAAGTCTGTTCTTCATAGCCAAGTAAGGTTCACTCCCGAGTAAGCTTTTGGCTAACCAAGTCCATGAAGCCAAGTGATTGGAAAACCGGGCAAGGTATTCATTAATAATAGTGGTCCGAACAAGCTTGATGATTTAGATGAATATCATTAAGTAACATCGGGCAAGGTTCAACTCAAGCAAGGAACAGTACTCCAGAGTACAATTTGCTAATAAGTTATTTTATAGCAAGGAGTTGAAATGGACCATTGAAGAACAAGGTTGCTTGTAAGGGTTTGCCGGGGAAAGTCTGGTAAAGTCAAGAAGACTGAAGTCTACCCGGTGAGTATTTTACTTGGTAAAATACTCTTCAAGTAAACTCTACCCGGAAACTGATCCCGGGCACACTTCTATGTTACCAAGTTGTGAAGGATGGCAGAGTACACAACGTACTCGGAAAATGAAGATTGATGCAAGGCCTACCCGGAAGAATTGTTTTACACTTAGAATCTTTTCTGATTATGTAAGTTGAATATGTATTTACTTTTGGGGTTTCTAGAAGGAATGACAGCTGTCCTGGGGTGGCAGGCCTATAAATAGAATGTTGTAGGGCACGCCGCCCAAGACGTATTTTAGCCTTTATACTTTTGGATAAGAAAGAATATTTTCTAGAAAGTGACGGTTGTCCGAGGATACGTACGGAAAAAACCCTCCATCAAGAAAACCTAAATCGATTATCCAATTTGTATGATAAATGTTATATGAATGGAAATCTTTTGAGTTAATCTTGTTTGTGTTGGTTACCTTTTAATATTGATTAAGCAACCGTATGTTTGTTATTGATTCCGCCTTTAACAAACGGTCATCTTTCTAAATATAGCAACCCGTCATTTACTCTCTTGTCAACACATCTATTTGTGTGAGTTATGACATGATTAAGTAAGATCCAGCTGAAATCAATGGACCAGACAGAGAAAAGTGGTTAAAGATGTAGTTGAAAACATCTGACCTGAGGGTTCTCGGTCAAAACTGAGAGTTCTCAGTCAAACCTAATGGTTTTCGGTCAACAGGAGATTTCGGCCAACAAGAGTTCTCGGTCAACCCTGAGTTGTCGGTCAACCAAGGGTTCTCGGTTAACGATCTTGCCGAAATATGGGTTCTCGGTCATCATGGTTCTCTGCCAAGAGTTCTCGGTCACTCAGTTCTCTGTTGGGTTTTGGGCCTGAGTCCAGTTGGGCCCACATACCATAATGGACAGTTGGGCCCAGATAGTGGACAGTTGGGCCTGAATTAACTAAGTCCATAAGATGCTAGCACATCATCTAAAGCTTAACAAACTAGACCAACTTAGAAAATATGTTGGTTAACTAAAATACCAACATAGGTAATTATACGGTTAATTAACAAACATATATTTAACAGTTAGCTAAGCTCGGTTAAAGAAGGGAATAACGAAAAACGACGAACACAACAGGATCCAGGTGAGGTTCTATCCCCATTTCCATGTTATGTTTTCGGGGCTGTGTGCATACTCGATGTGATTAGTTAATACACTTACCTTAAGTGGTAAGTGTATGCCTTATATGATTTATGTGAAAGTTATTGAAGTTATGAATGAATGTTTTTCAGTACGTGAACGATTTTCGGATATTGCACGTATCGCCAGGAAGGGTGATCGTTAGAAGATAGGATTGTTATTTTATATATATATATATATATATATATGTGTGATGCATGAATGATATAAGTATGTTAAATGCATGATTAAGGGTATGTATATAATAATATAAAAGAAAAGGAAGGTATGTATGAATTGACAGTTAAAGGGTTGCAGACCATAATAATATCTGCGAAGGTTTAAGGGTTGCAGATCCTAATAATGTATGCGGAGGTTATAGGGTAAAAGGCTCTTTAAAACGTAGAGATAATTACGTATGTATAAGTAAGCTAAAACAAGAAAGTATGAAAGTATAAAAGAATGAAAGTATGAAAGTATGGATGAAAGAAAGTATGAAAGTATAACGTATGAATGTATGTATGTATGTATGAAGTATAAGCAGGTTAAGAAATTAATATGTGTCTCTTGATACATATAAGTATGTATGTGAACGTAATGTATGTTGCCTGATTAACTAGAACTCACTTAGCGTAGCTGACTTTTAGTATGCACGCATACAAGTAGAATGAGGCAGCAGGCTTGAGGGGAACACGTGGCATTGAGTAAGAGGCTAGCATTAGAAGACTCAAGACGTTTATGTTCAATGATTTGTTTATTTCGAAAGACTAGATGTTTGTTTTAAAACAAGTTATGGATTTAAGTGATGTTTTATGAAAGTTTTAATATTCCGCATATGTTTTTATTAACTCTGATGAATAGAACTATGTTGATAAGTAAATCCAACGTTCAAATGTGAGGCACCAGTAGCGGGGCCTTACAACCAGCCTAGACATGCGGTTGAATTCAGTGGTGTACTCGCGGTGTGTCATCTTGCCCGCCTTCAGATTCAGAAACTTCATCTCGGCCCTCTCAACCTCGGCATCAGCGCATAACTTTTTCATCACTAACTCCTTCAGGTCCTTCCACCTCATTGCCTTAATCTCTACCAAGGTCTTCCTTTGTTCCAAGTTTCCCACTAGTACATAGCCTTATCTTCAAATGACTGGGTAGCATAGCCCACTGCTTGGTCGGAACGACACTCGCTAATTCGGATAATCTTATCCATTGTGGTTATCCGTTGGAGAATAGCGATTGCTTCTCTCAAACCAGTCAGCTTCGGCGGGTCGCAACCTTTAAATCACTTATAGTTGCACCCACCCCTGCCTCTTTTTCTATCATCAACTTTCACAGATCGAACTTCACTTGAATCACCCTTCTCTTTCTCATGATTCTTCTTACCATTCTCTCTTGACCTCTCTGCAGTTCTTGCTTGACTTCCAGCAGACCTTTCAGGTTGCAGGTCTTCATTGTTGCTCGGATTCTGTCACACCCCGACCAAATACGACGGAACATGTCGAGGAGTAACGATTGCCCATAAGCGCATGACACTATTTAAAGCAAAAATATTTAACAACTCATTTCATTTCACAACATCGAAAATGTCACATAACCAAATATTGAAAATTCAAATACAACAAAATATAGCAAAATATAGCAAATCAAATATTGTTCAATTTTTGCTAATATCCTGACGGTATTTGTGATGTTTTCTTCACCGAAATCCATAATCAACCTAGATGCAAACCTGTAACATTTTATAAAATAAAGTTTATCAACACAAAGGTTGGCGAGCAATTCATAGTTTTTGAACAATATGTATATAATTAGAAATGCCACAATGTTGTATACGAAACCACAAATAAATAACAATAATTTGGATAATATGAGGTTGCTAATATGAATACATTAGTGGTACCGTCTATAAGAGAATACCAAATAGATTCGGATTTCATGAAGCCGTTAATAAGAATACATTAACGGCACCGTGCTATAAGAGAATACCAAATAGTTCACGAATTTATGAATCAACCTTCCAAAAGCGGTAAACACATTAGCAAATAATCATGTAAGCAAAGAACACCAAATCGAGGATTTATTTAAGTAAAGTATACAATAACGTTTGTGGTTTAAGACTCTTGTATAAAGCATTTGATTTTAATAATTATGAAATGTCACCCCAAAACAAAAAATAGAAAACGGGGTATAAAGTTACTCACGTTCAAGTAATAAACTTGAAAGTTTGATTATTTAGAGATTTTCCGGAACGACGAGTTAACGTATGAAGCCTAAAATAAAAGAAGTCTTGGATTTAGAAAGGTTGCCTTGGAGATCTTTAAATAAAATAATTGTTGCAAAAAGTAAACAATTTAAAGTTTGAGGTTTAAAATGTAACTATTTAGGAATTTATAATAATAACCCATTAAAAATGTGAGTTTGCTCAAAACCGGGTTAAAGTATCTAACCTTAATATTTATTTAACCAAAGTTAAGTAATAAGGTGGGAAAAATGCTAAAATGCAAGTTCCAATGGGACAAAAATACTAAAACGGGTTTTTAACGAGTGTTCGGGTTGTCGGTTCGGGTCTTGACGAATGGTCAAACCCAAAGTCAACTTTCCAAAATATTAATTATTATGAGATAACTCATTAAAACATAATAACACTTAACCAAGTATGCAGATCTATTGTTTTAGAACTAACAACGTACGTTAAGCGAGTGTTCGATTTTGTCGGTCCAACTATGTTATGAGAACAAGTTGGATCCAACATTTCCAAGTACTTAAGAAAATGATTAATATCAGTTTGTAAACTATTTTTAAAGAAATATACAAATCTTGATAGCTAAAAACACACTTGTGTGTCTTAAACGAGTAAAATCGGATCGATTCGGTTTCCATCTCACAACAAATTCATAGATGGATTCTACATACCCATATATCATAGATCATGTATAAAAATGTACAAATGAAAATATTTAAGTTCTACAACTAAAAAGGTCAACAACATGTCTTTTTAACAAAAGTTCGGTTTGGTTCGGTTTCCATCTCACTATGAGTTCATAGATGTATTCCACATACCCAAAACTTGTAAATATGACTAACAAACTAAAATGAGCAGAAGTTAGACATAATTAATATGTATAAATAAGTTATGTGTGTGTATATATATATATATCAAGAACACGAAGTCCTCCATGAACCCTTGCCTTATGAGGTTCGAAACTTAGCCAACGGGAGTCGGCAAAGTAACTAACAATGGAAACAAGGGGTGTGTATTATATATATGTTGTACCACCATAAACAAGTATTAATAAGACTACATAAGCTAAAAAGAATGAAAGATGAAACTTGGTTTGACATTTGCAAGTCAAACCTTCAAGAATACATAAATAAAACAACCTTGGATTAATGGAGGTTTGAGAGAGTTTTTGGAGATGTAGCAAGAGTAAAATGAAGAAAATGGGTGTGTATATATAGGGAAGGAGTGAAGGGTTGGGTATAATGATTCTTTTATGTTTTGCATAAAAATGGGTATGTTTAAATGGTCTAACAATGCATAATATAAAAATCCAATATTTTATATATTTTAAATGACAAGATCCAATATTTTAAATATTTTAAATGTTCGGGTTACAAACAGGTCGGGTTTACATAACAAAAGTGACCCGAAATTGACGAATGTCACAGATTCCGCCCAGCTGCACTTCCTTCTTCCCTAGTGTTAGCAGCTGATTCCACCGAAGGTTCTCGGACCATACGTGGCCTACCACGTCTTCCTGTACGACCTCCTTGACCGACGACCCCTCTTGTTCCAGCCATCCATATTCAATAAGGAAACACAAACGTCATCACTCAAGGAATTATTTAGCACATGGTTCGTAAGGTAAGTAGTTAATGACATTGATCAAGTGTAATTAACTATTTACATTACTCCTTAGGTTCTACATACTCCCCTTTATGATTTTAGTTGTTCTAGTTTCTACCTTTAAACAGTTAATCAATCAAACAATCAATTAACCATATCCCTAACATACACATATCCTTCCTTTAGCAATTTAGCTAACATTAACATTCATTATCTGACCATACACTTTACCGTTACCAAGCTTGCTTTAGTGACACATAGCATTCTTGAACTGGCATCTTCTTTCTTTTCTCACTTAAATCACATTCTCTGTTCGAGTGTAAGCATGTAGGATGCTTAAATCTCTCGAACTTTGCTCTGATACCAACTTGTAAGACCTACGTTAGTGTCAGTCAGATTTACTCATAAACACAATTCTTATAATCAGAGTTAATTAAAACTTTCACGGAATGAATAAAACTTCAATCATTCTTTACAAAACAGTACAACTTGTCTTTAGATCATAACATAAAACATCATATTTTAAACATCGTTTTGTTCATCTTCAGATGCCAGTCGTTCAGCCCATATCATGTGTCATCCTCATGCTAGCTTGTAAAACATAATTACCTGCGTGCATACTAAAAGTTAGCTACGCTGAGTGAGTTCTAGTTAATAAAGCAACTTACCTTACAACCATTACATTCAATCACATACGTGTCCGAAGACACATAGTCCACTGTCTGACCTGTTCACCTTACCACTTAACCACTTAACTATCCCCTACGTCTTAGCCACTTGTTTGACGGAAGCGCATAGAGGCTTGCCCTCCCACGCACTCACGTTATGCCACTTAATAACGAAGGCACGTATAGGCGTACCCTACCACGCACTCACGTCAAGCCACTTTAATAACGAAGGCACGTATAGGCTTACCCCACCACGTACTATCGTCATGCCACTAACACCCTTACTAGACCCTTGCCACTTCTATCACACTCAACCTCTGCTTATCTACAACACACTTTCTATCATTACATCGTTTACATAATAACCAAGTTACATAATAACATTTACACAGACTAATAACCACTTAGAGATCATTCCCATTGGCGGTACGTGCAATATCCGAAGAGCGTTCCCGCACCGACAAAAATTCATTCATAACATATTACTTACTATCGCATCAATCATTATAGCATACGCTTACCACTTAAGGTAAGTGTATTCACACTTCACATCGAGTATGCACACAGCCCCGAAAACATAACAAGGAAATGGGGCAAGAAACTCACCTGATTGCGGTTTCGTCCGTTGTTAATGATTATTTCTTCTTTAGCTGAGCACGAGTAACTGCATAATAATTACATGTGTCAATTAACTATTACTACCCATAACATGTTTCAAGTCTAATTATAACCCATAACGAACGGGGGTCCGGGGGCAGCGCCCCTGGCAGCGGGGTTCTAGGGACGGCATCCCCTAGCAGGGTCCAAGGGGCAGAGCCCCTGGTAGGGGTCTTAACACATTTTTCATTAAAATTTTAAACTATTATTTTATTCTCCATCTCATTTGCCATAACAAATTAAGCCTAATTCGTTTTCTGATCACATGCTAATTCGTTATCGGATCACAGGCTACTTCGTTATCTACTTCGCTGCCCTAATTCGTTAGCTTAATTCGTTTTCTTTCAGATTCCCTAGTTGATTCGTTATTCTGATTCTGACTTGATTGGTTATTTACCCATAACGAATTGGGTGAGCTGATTCGTTATCTGGACATAACGAATGGGTGAACTAATTCGTTATCTTTCCATAACGAACTGGTGAACTGATTCGTTATCTCACCAGAACGAATTGTCTAATCAATTCGTCACTTTACTTTAATGAATCACATCAGTCTTATCCAGACTTTGACCCTGAGGTCAAGGTAAAAATCGATTATGAACACAGAACAGTCAACTCCCATCGGATTTGAAATTAACCCTTCAAATCGTAATGAAATAAAATGAGTTTGGTACCATTGAACTCGTCTATACAGCACCTACAAACCCCAACCTATTAATCATCCAAGCACTCACATGTACATGGTGCGATTTATGTATATATAGACGGGTCTTTCATACTAACAATTAACCCATCAAACTGTAATCAATTTCAGTAAGTTTAGCTTCGTTGGAATCTTTTTTACCATACTATAACAGATCTATGATTTCTACACTAAATCCGAACTTAAACGAACAGGTTCTCAATATAAACGTATCTTAAACGTGTAGGTTTACAAACAAAGTCTAGTCTTGATGTTGTTTTGGTTCGTCACAACGATCTAGAACCAACAAGCTCCGGTTTTCACCTTTAGATCTCAGCTCGGGTTTTAGGACGGTGTTCATGTGTGTTTTTTGAGGTGTAGGCTATGGTGTAGAGATGGATAATAATGGAAAAGATTAGGGTTTAAGGGGTATTTATACTCCCTTAAGCCTATGGACTTAAGGCCCATCTTTCCTTCTTGGTCCATAATTATTTCCATCTAAAAGCCTACTTAACCTTCCTTCTCTATTATTTTACTAATTCTCCACTATATGAAGTAAACTTTTCCATCATAAACGAATAATATATAAAATATTATTCTTAGAAGTTTCGGGATGTTACATATTCATGAGATCAAATGCAACAAAAACAACCAAGATTATGGTCAAGTTAACAGATCATGAATTCGGTTTGTGAAATCGAATGTGGTATCGGGTTTGGATATGGATATCCAGATGTATAATATGGGTTATTACGTAATTCAATTTTAAGTCTCTGATGTTTAAGATGGACACAAATGTGTCATCCCGTTTTCTAGTTTCGGTTAATAAAATGAAAGTATGATTTATTATGAGTCGGGCTAGTGTTGGGTTAAAGGGAATCGGGCTATGAAGGAAAGAAGGAGAGATCATGGGCCTTAAGCCCATGATCCATAATTATATAAGTCATAATTACCCATTAAACATTCATTTCACACATATTCCATACACCACCAAAACAAACACTTAAGCTTTCTCTCTAGTTTCTTCCTTCTCTAGCCGAACCAAGATAGAAATCCGATCCCGATCCAAGGTAATAATAGTATGATGTTGTATGAACTTAAACCCGTTAGATATGTTCACGAAACGATGAGCTGACACCGTTAAACCATTTAAGTCACGAGATCCGGATGGAATCCGGTATAAACCGAACCTAAGATGAGTTTAGGGATCACCCTAGCTCAGATCTAGATCGAACGGGGCGAAAAACGGTGGAAAAACGAGTCAAAACTCGTTTTTCCGGCGAAATCGCGTTTTTCAAATGACGGTGCCGGAAAAGATACGAGGTTAAGAGGAATGTCAGAGAATGTTTGACATTCTCTGACCTAACCCTAATTCGATAACGGGGAGTTAACAAACTAGGGGTGATTCGCTAGTTGATTCATCAAGGGAAAAAGATAACGAATTACCCTTGATTCATTATAGTCATTCGTTAGAGGAGATAACGAATTAGATGGATTGTTTCGCTACTTGGAATGGTTCGCTATGGACTGATTCGTTAAGGGTTCAGTTCGTTAGAAGGTTCAATTCGTTACAAGAACCAGTTCGTTATGTTAGGCAAATTCGTTAAAAAGCCAAGTAACGAACTAGAAGTTTCATAAAATGGCAGAACAGTCCCTGAGCTTTTAAGTTAGCAAATCAAAGAATGATTTAAAATTCTAATGGAAAATGTGTTAAGACAGTTAATGGAAATAAAATTTTTTCAAGCTGACCTGGGAGCTCGACCTCAGTCAGGGGCTCTGCCCCTTGGACCCTACTAGGGGCTGCCGCCCATAGACCCTGCTGCCAGGGGTGCTACCCTGGACCCCCGTTCGTTGAGGGTTATAACTAAGACTAGAAACGCGATATGAGTATTGATAGTTAATTGATACCTGTAATTATTAAACAGTTAGCCGTGCACAACTGATGAAAGGGATTACCATTAAAGGTGAACGTAACCGACTTCAGGTTAGTTTCTAGCCCCATTTCCTTGTTATGTTTTCGGGGCTATACGCATACTCGATGTGATAGTTACTACATTTACCTTAAATCGTAAGTGTATGCATGTATGATTTATATGTTAAATACATCTTGAATGTGAGTGAAAGCTTGTCGGCACGTGAACGATCTTCGGATATTGCACGTACTAACAGGGGAGGTATGTATATGATGAATGAAAGCTTGTCGGTACGTGAACGATCTTCGGATATTGCATGTATTAACAAGGGAGTTATGTACATGATAGTTAAATGTGAATGATAGATATATGTACAACGTATGAATATGTATTAATGATTAAGAAAATATATGTATGATATGGGTGTGCAAAGATAGTATACACGAAGATGAAGGGATCAGACCCTACTAGTATCTGAGATAGAGAAGAAAGGGATCAGACCCTAATAATATCTGAGATACAGAAGAAAGGGATCAGACCCTACTAGTATCTGAGATAGAGAAGTTAAAAGGGATTAGACCCTAATAATATCAGAGATATACAAGAAAGGGATCGGACCCTAATAATATCTGAGATAGACAAAGGAAAGAGGGATCAGACCCTAATAATATCTGAGATAGAATGGACAATAAACATATAGTATGAAAGTAATAAAGTATGTGCGTATGTGTGAAGTTATGTAACAAAAGTAAAATAGTAAAGTAATAATTATGCATCTTTGGTTGCATAATTGAAGGTAAGAGTAGGTATTGTATTATATGTGATTAACTATAACTCACTCAACGTAGCTGACTTTTAGTATGCATGCATGTGAGTAGGATGAGACAACTGGCTTAAGCAGGGACACAAGGCGAAAGAATAAAGAAGATGGCATCTGAAGATTTATTTGTTAATATTTGAACTAAATGACATGTTTTAAGTTATGTTTTAAAGACAAGTTATGAACGTTTGTAATGACTGTTGATGTTTTATGTTATTTCACGAAAGTTTTAATTAACTCTGATATTTAGAACTATGTTTATGAGTAAATCCAACTTCCAAATTAGGGCACCGGTAACGGGGCCTTACAACAAAAGAAGATAAATCTTGTATTTTGGGTTAAATGTATCAAAACTCAAAAGATATAATAATAATTAATTAAATATTAATAGAATAATCAGTTTAAATCAATAAATGCGGAAATATTACTGATGAGGAAGCCCGGACCCATAAATGGGTTGGTAACGGTTACAAATGAAATGCGGGAAAATCCGAATTGTTACCGTATCCTCTACTTTTGGGAATTTCGTTCCGAAATTAGAGAATCAGCAACAACGAAAAGATAAGGATATTTGTGTTTCATATGGTCTTCATGCTCCCACGTAAACTGGGCGCCTTGTTTGGAATTCCAACAAACTTTAACTAAGGGAATGCTGCTTCTCTTGGTAACTTTATCTTTGTGATCCATGATCTCAACGGGTTGCTTAATATAATGGATAGTCTCATCAATACTAACTTCATCAAAAGGAATGTGGAGATTACCCTTGGCAAGACACTTCTTGAGGTTAGAAACATGAAACACCGGGTGAATATTAGAGTTCAACAGGAAGCTTGAGTCGATACGCAACAGGACCAACGATATCAATGATTTTAGAAGGACCAACGAAACGAGGAGCTAGTTAATGGATATTTTTTGCGACCACAAAATTGGTTTCATATTCTTCTTTGGGATATCAGGACGATTTTTGAGTTCCGAGACTTATTATGACCCCTTTACATGAAACGCTTTTCTTGTTGGGACGCTTTCGTACGTACTAAAAAGCCCTTTTTGTTGTAGTGTTCCAAGGGGATGCTTTGAGTAGAACAAAATCACCAACACTAAACTCTAGGGGTTTACGTCTCTTATCAGCATAACTCTTCGGATGGCTACGAGCAGCAAGGAGATTTTGACAGATTTGTGCAATACGGTCATGTGTCTCTTGTACAAATTCTAGACCAGTGATATGAGATTCCCCAACTTCGTTCCAACAAATCGGGGGAGAAATTGCATCCAGTTCCATACCATTACTAGAATGGAAGCTATTGTTATAGGAGAACTCGATAAGTGGTAGATGAATATACCAATTGCCTCCAAAATCGAGGGCACAAGAACGGAGCATATCTTTTAGTGTTTTAGTAGTACGCTCAGATTGTCCATCAGATTGCGGATGATAAGAGGCACTAAGGTCCAAATGAGTACCCAAGGCAGATTGAAGAGACTTCCAAAAGCGAGAAGTGAAACGACCATCACGATCAGATACAATAGATAGAATGTTTCCATGATGACGGACAATCTTCTCAACGTAAATACGCGCCAATTGATCAACATAATACATCTCTTTGATGGGAATAAACTGACCAGACTTGGTTAAACGATCAACGATTACCAAAATACTATCATGTTGCTTGCGGGTAGTGAGAAGCTTAGTGATAAAATCCATAGAAATACCTTCCCATTTCCTCCTGGGGATGAGAGGTTGCTCGAGTAACCCTATAGGCCGGTGATGTTCTGCTTTCACTTTGAAACACGTGAGACATTTAGAAACCTAGAGAGCGATATCTTTCTTCATTCCAAGCCAGCGATAGATGGAACGAAGGTCATCGTACATTTTATTCACACCTAGATGTATGGAATATCGTGACTTGTGAGCTTCGTCCATAATAAATGTGCGAAGATCATAAGTGATTTAGAAGGTAAAGCAGACCATTGGGTTTAGTTTCAAGTTGGGTTTCAGCACCACATGACATCTCGTCATACATATTGCCTTTGGTGACGGATTCATGTTGAGCATCGAGCACACGTTTTTCGAGATCATTTTGGACAAGAAAACAAGTAAGAAGTATGGATGTGGTTTCTTACAACTGAAAGCGTAGGTAACGACTTTCACCTTTCCGGGATGATATCGAGTTTCACATTCGTAGTGGCTAAGCAACTCGACCCGTCAATGTTGTCTCATATTGAGTTCTTTTTGGTCGAAATTGTGCTGGAGACTCTTATGATCGGTAAACACCACACACTTCGTACGATAGAGATAGTTTCTCCTAATTTTAAAGGTAACTACGACAACACCAAGTTTGAGATCGTGTGTCGTATAGTTTTTCTCTTGTACCTTAAGTTGTCTCGAAGCATAAGCGGTAACCTTTCCGCGTTGCATTATATCACAACCAAGACCTTGGTTAGAAGCGTCAATAGAAAATGATGAAATCGTGATTACCTTTGGAAAGAGAAAGAATAGGAGCATTGCTAAGCATGTCCTTAAGTGTTAGAAAGGCTACTTCTTAAGCCATGATGTGCCGGACCTAACTTATGTCTCGAGGGTAATTAAGTAAATAAAATATTTTATGCGTCAGCTTATTCACCAGCATGTGTTGCTGACGTATTTTTAAACTGTTTACAGATAATGAAGGTTAGCCGCTTGAAGAATCGAAGTTGACATCTAGGCGATCTGACGGTTCATATCATTTTTGTTAAATGTTAAACTTAAATGGTGGTTTGTATAAAACAAGTAATCTTTTGTAAACATTAACGGGTATTTTATAATCTCGTCTTTTTTCATGTAAATATTAATATTTTAATCCCATAAAACCAAATCATCGATTTTTGTTTCGGTTTGATTTTTTTATTTTTTTGGCCTTTTCAGTTTCTTGCACACCCTAATGTATGGAGAGAAATTGAAGTGGTGGACAATATACATCTTGGTTGGTCCCACCACCACTGGGGATTGGACATATATTGAATATAAAATGAGGGTAGTTTTATCTTCTCTAGTTGTTGGGAGATTTGGCTTGCTAGATAATTAGAAATGCATCTGTTCATTATTCAGTTGCTATTTCTTCTTCATATACATGAAAACATATTTCCGCACTTAACCCGTAACTCTGATTTATTTACAAAATAGGTTTCAACTGATGGTCACACGCCCAGCCTTAAGATGAGGGTGTGAAAATACAGCGAAGGATTAACCTTGCCAAAATTTAATGTAAATGTGGATCCTTCCTTTGCCTTACAAAAGAAGTAACAAACAAAGGCTCAAGAACATAAGAGATTAAGATATTCCCCTGAAACTTCAAACTGGAGTATGAGGCAACCTATCAAGATGAAGAGAATTATGACCAAACCTAATGCCGAAGCTGATCCCGAAAGAGGGAACTTTAGCATTATGTACGATATAGAGACAAAATGTTGTATTCTTATTTGTAACATGGCACAAGTTCTGGGAGTCATTGAAGAAGATGACGATCTCTAGTATCTACATATTGATGACTTACAAGATATTGCTGATCTTGAACTTCCTTTCACAAACAGGTTTTACGTTGAGCTCAGTATTTTTCAACAAAGAGCACCTCATGTCAAACTCAACAAAGTATTAGGACGTGAAGAGAATTTTACTGGAATACTGACTGGAATGATCTTTAAAGTTTTTATTTTTCAGCCTTTTGTAAATTTCATATTGTAAGTCCCGAATCTGGATTACTACAATATGATATCAACCGACACAAGTCAAATATGGAGAATCTAGTTAACGTGGTGATTCAAGAACAATAATACGAAATAATATAAATATGATGAACACGATAATACCCCAAATGCACACGATTATATTAATAAATCGTATGGTACATGAGTTTGCACAGAACCGTATTGCTCTCTAGATGGTGGCTATGAAAGTGTTCAACGTGAACAACCAACCAACTAATCAACACCAAAACCCTATACAATATGTTCTATATTGTAACGATTCCGACGAAACCCGGTATACCCTAACCGGTAGATAATAGTTACGTCATATTTAATGTCGGATACATGAATTACCATAGTAATTATACGAGAATACATGGTTCATTGTATTGATTGTACGTGAATATAAAATTCACCTTATTGAATATGCGATCAATCGATCGATAGTTATTGAAACCCGAACGAATCGATGGTTCAATTATAGACGATATCTATAATATTTAGTGATTTTACGAAGCATTAATGCTTCGGGATAAGTAAAGTATGGCACAGAAAAAGAATTTCGATTTAATGTACGTCGGTACGTTAAACGAAACCTTTAATACCAAACCAAGCAATAGATGATCGATCAAGCCGAAAAAGATGCGCGATAACTAATGATATGATGTTTTAAGTTAATAAATGTCATGGTTTAAGTTTTTAAAGTTTTTAAATCGGTTTTATATAAATTTCATTTTTAAGCCGAAAAACGACCGTTTTAGCCTCGTTTTAAGCCGAATTAAACGTTTAACCGAAAAACTAACTGAACCAGATTATCCAAAACATTATCCGGATTTCCAATATCCGAATATGTGGCTAGAAATGGAGAGGTGGGTCCCACCCCACCCCCCATGAATTCCGATCGGACCCCATAGCCCCATTCCATTCATTTCATTTTTTTTTACAAGGCATTCCAACATTATCCACCAATTCTCTCAAGATCAAGAACCAAAAACCGAGATTTTTAGCAAGAACAACGAGGTAAAGATCGAGTTATATTCGTGTTCATCATCCTTTCTTGAGTTTTCTTGCAAGAAAAGGAGGTTTCCAAGTGAAAAAGGGTGAAAACCCGAGATGGAACCGATTCTTGCATGATCAAGTGATGTATACGGGTTATACAAGGGATTTTGGTCCAAGAAATGAGTTAAACGAATCAAAAACGAATTTTTACGGTTAAATCTTTGTTTTTGGAATCATAACCGAAACCATGAAAGAAATGGCTTGATCGTGAGTGTAACTTGCTAGGTATTATGGTATGTTGTTTGTAGGCTCTGTATTTAGTGGTAGATAAGGCGGAAAGACGAGTTTGTAGCTTGTAGTGGCGGAAAACGAAAGGTATATTCGGTTATGTTCGGTTTTGGGAAATTTGGACAGATTGTTGATGCTTTTAAGTTAGGTCATGAAATTTTACAGAGGTCTTAAACACATGAAAATATGAGTTCTGTGAATTTTTGGTAATTTTTGGATAAAGGATGAATATTTGGTGAATTTAATGCTCGGTTTTGGCCAAAAATGAAGAAAAATAGTTAAATATCATGAAAAATTCTGGAAAATTGCAGATAAGCTTTTTATATCATGTATAAGTCACACACAAAATTTGAGGTCAGTTGGAGAAGTCTAAGTAGGCTTTTCGGTTAAACGAGTTCTAGGGTGTTCTAGCTCGGTTTTAGTAAAAATGGCATGTAAAAGAAGATTTTGGTTCTGGAAAAATTACAGGGGACTATGTGGATGGCAGGTGACATCCAGGAAAAATTTGGGATTTTTCTAAGATCGTTTGGTATTTACGACATATTTAGTGTTTAAATGGTTTTTAAAAATAGATAAATAAATCTTAAATATAAGAATTAATTCTGGAAATATTTTTATAAAATTCCCCACTGTTAAAAAGTGATTTGTGCAAAATTTCAAGATCCTAGAATAAACGGATAATTATTTGTGCTAATTATCAAACTTTTAAAGTTAAAACGTGTAAACCGGTAAAGTTCGCATAAGCGAGCTGACTGGTGAATAAAAACCCTAAAAATGAACTATTTTCATATAATTGAGTTAAACAAGTAAAAATGAATCATCCAAAAATAATTCGGATGATTTGAGTAATTTTAACCTATTTTAACAGTTTCTGGTACGCTAAAGACGGAAACGGGTCCCGTGGCTAAACGGGGCGTCTAAACCGAGCTCAAATTTCACCACTTTAACTAAATTATCAATCAACAACTATTTTCGGGTCGTGTGTGACCAAACTCATTTTTGAAACGTAAAAACGGATAACCGTGCTAGGCACGCAAAACGTGAAAAACGACTAATATTAGTTGTGACCATGGAACTCTAAACGACATCACAATCTGAGTCCGGAGAAGTGTTTCTGGGTTAACCTTGCCCCCAGAACGGGTACATTGCTGGGTTAACAGTGCCCCCAGATGTACCGGTTAACTTGATTAAAGTTATATTAATAATGAGTGTATAGTAACGAGCGTAGGGATCATATTACAGATTGGACGTGTTAAATGATAATGATTGTTGTTACCTGCTTGCATATGCTAAGGTGAGTTTCACGAGCCCCTTTTTCTGAATTGTTTTCAAATATTTCCCCGGAGCGGAAAGCATGTTACTATTGAAATGATTAAATACATACTGAACGCATGGAATTGCGTGTATTTATAAATATTTGATTGTACGGGAATCGTACGGAATGGGTACATTACTGGGTTAACTGTGTCCCCATATGTCTTTGGAAGTGTTACTGGGTTAACTGTGTCCCCAGATGTGTTTGGAAGTGTTACTGGGTTAACTGTGTCCCCAGATGTCTTTGGAAGTGTTTCTGGGTTAACGTTGCCCCCAGAATGAGTACAGTACTGGGTTAACAGTGTCCCCAGATAATATTATATTTTGATATGGATTTATCATGGTTTACTCAAATTGTGAAACTCACCAACTATTCGTAGTTGACCCGTTTTCTCACATGCTTTTCAGGTACAATTAAGATGAAGTGATTTCTTACGTGCTAAGTGCTTGATGTGTGTAAGATTTGCGTGCAGGATGTTAGGATACATTATAACAAATAGAATTGTGTATCGTATTGTATGATGTGTGTATCACCTAGACGGTAATGAAATACAAGATAATGTAATTTGAAGTATATTAATGTATTAAGTTTTCTTTATAAACAATGTGGTTGATATCAGACGAGTCTGTCGCACCCCGTTTACGTTTCCGCTGCGGTTGCGGGGTGTTACAGAACTTGGTATCAGAGCCATTGGTTATAAGGAATTAGGATGTTTTTAAAAGATACCTAAAATATAACCAGTAGCTCAAATATTATAGGATCTGAATATCAACTAATAAGTTATAGTGACGAGGTCTGGATGAACTTGGATGGACATGTGAGTTATTATGGTCCGGAACATAATAACAGACTTGTCCGCACGAGGGGAATTCAGGGGAAGTCACGGGGTACATTAATAGGTAAAAATGGCAACATATGTGTAAAGTATATAATATTATTTATACGTGCTAATGTGTATATATATATATATGTACATATCTTGTGGGTACATGAATTGAGAAATATGACCCGGATAAGGAACCGGGGGATGAAATAATAAAAGTACCGAGGATGCTGAAATTTCTAGAGCATCGGTTGATGATAAGTCTGATTTATTGGGCCATAGTTATGGTAGTACCAAGTTAGATCTCCCGTTTGACATTAACCAGAAATATCTAGTAACCGTCACTCCCAACCAAAATTGATAAATCCCTTACCCTACAAACACCGGTACCGTATATTCTAATAACCCCCTATGTTCACCCGAACCGCCGACCCTCACGTACGGACGGACCCGTACCTGAACCCATTCTTATTCCATTAAGGTAAAGGAGTAAATAAATAAATAAATAAATAAAATAATAATAGTAAATTTGATAACAAATGAGCAGATAAAAATAATATATAGAAATATATATATGTATTTCTCACTCTCAAACATACGAGTCATACCACCTTCAGATCGAGAATCACCGATTTTAGCGAACCTATGACGCCGAGGACATTGACTGAGCAAGTGATAGAATTTCCCATAATGGTAATTGATAATATTTGAAGGTAACCCATGTACGCGATCACCTTGAACCTTGCAACTCCCTATGCTAACCTTACATCCGTTAGATGCCTATACCCATGTATGCTCGAATAGAATGATTACCCGTACACAAAGAGGTGTTGGAATCATTATAGCATAGTTGGTTATTCGTTCGTAGGTGGTATAACGTGTATGCCGGATATACGAATAGACACGGATATTATAACTCCGAGGTACGTAATCGTTTGGTGCTCACGGTGAGCATGTATCGGTTATGCTGACATGCAGAAGGATATTGAAATCAAGCATAGTAAACATTAATCTGTGTTGAGAAAGATCTATATGTCAGATGGTGACAAGGGTTATGAATCATATTTAGACGTTAACCGACGTCAGGTTAAGTCCATATGTTATTATATTTGTGGGACATATATACTAGATGCCGGTATGTGTAATATATATGATAATATTTGGTGTGTATGTGTACCTGTTGTTATGATTGAGCTGGTAACGAGTTATATGGTGAGATTAGTATTGATTACTGCGTACGGGATGAGTACGGCAGAATGGCATAAAAAGAGTAACTCCAATGATGGAGATTGATATGATTCAGTTGATAGCTCAAAGATAGCAGATGATGATACCGAATGTCGTATCACAGATCACTGCTAGTGTTGATGCAAATGTGATCGCAGAATTATAGATCGAGCAATCACATGATTATGAATATTTTAATTCTTAGTGTTATTACTAAGAGTGATATTTTCCCACCGAATACTATTATGACTACAAGTATTAGTTATAAACTAAGCATGAATAGTAGTCGTAATGAATTAGATCCGGTATGAAGGATATGTTTGTTGTTTGTTGTAAGGAAATTATTAATAGTTTACTGATGGTAAAGGGAGGAATAGATTAGCGAGTGGATAGAAAAGATCGAAATGGTTAAGGATATTAGTAAGAGTCTAGAACATTGTGTAGTGAAATATGCTACAGATATGTTGGTAGATTATGTTGTATCGTGATGGAACACGATGGTACAAAATTATAGTTAGAAAATTATTGCTCAGATGATATGGTCAGGATTTAAAATTCTTGTGCTAGAGCACTTTTATTCGAAAAATTAAACTCAGAGATTGGAAAACTGAGCTATGAAAGATAGAAATGTTGTGTGCTGATCACTTAGAACACGCTAATCGTTTGAAGGAATTGTCATGTCTGGTAACATGGCTAATTACTTCTGAAACTAAGCGAAGTGAGCGCTATATTGGGGACTAACTCCATCGATAAGGAGTATAGTCAACCCTGTAAAATATACAACCTTTGGAAGGGTTGTGTCACAAGCCAGCATTGATTATTTTAATTTATGGGAAGCAGAATGGAAGGCGTTAGGTGAGACGTCGAGTGTTAAAGAAGAGAAATGATAAAAGTATAGTGCAAGATAGACTTTTGAATAAGTAGGTATGTCCTTCAACCCAGAATTATACTAAGACTAGTTCTGGTGTGAAAACATGAACCGCATGAAGGGTCCTTCCCTAAATGTGGAAAATATGGTTATCGGCAGGAAGAAGAATGTCGAGTGATAATAGGCCACAGGTGTGGTAAAGATGGACGTAATGCCCCAATTGTAGAACCAATTGAAGCCATGTGAACCGGCAACCCCAACCCATTCGTGTACAACCACTCCGAACCCAACAACCTCAATAACAATCCATCCAAAGAAATCAAATTATGCCAAACAGTTGTACTTGCTATGAATGTGGCAGTACAGAACGTTTCAAGAGAAATTGCCCAAAGTTGAACCAAGGTGTCGTTGGAAGACGAACCTCAAGACAAGCATCAACCTCGGATCAAGCAAGGAGCCGTGCTTTTGTGAGTAATTCGAATAAAGCACGTCATGATCCAAAGGTGGTATTAAGTACGTTGTAGTTTTAAATCAATAGGCACCAGTGATATTTTTACGGTCGTCGATAGTAGTTAATTCCTGTTAATCTCCTACCCTTTGGAAAGATACCGATTAGTGAAACTATAGAACCCTATACTGTAGAATCGCTAACGGTAAATCCCTAATGGTTAACTAAATTGTACGGAATTGTCCTATTATTCTGAACGATTAACCTTTCCTTATTGACCTACGACCAGTAAAGCAAAGAAGTTTTGACGTAATAGTTAGCATGGATTGGCTAACTCAACATGAAGCTGAAATCAAATATGAAAAGAAGATGATTAGAAGCTCTCTTTCGGACGATGAAGCGATTAAATACAGAGAAAAGTGTACGGTATTATGTTACCACTCTAATCTCATCTTGAGATGTTATAATATTTACGACAAGAAGACGTGGTGTATTTAACAAACGCGATTGCCAAAGTGTTTAAAAGAAAACATATAAAAGATATCCCGGTGGTACGCAAATTTCCACAAGTTTTCCCAGAAGAACTTCCTGGAATACCGCCAACCCGACAGGTCGAATTCAGAATCGATTTAATACCTCAAGCTGGCCCTGTTGCTAAAGCATCTTACCGACTTCCACCAACTGAAATGCAAGAATTATTGGATAAGGTTTCATACGACCTAGTTAGTCACCATGGGGTGCACCAGTGTTGTTTGGGAAATGAAGGACGGAAGTGTTAGGATATGTATTGATTAGGGAGAATTGAATAAAGTGACGATCAGGAATAGGTATTCACTTCTTCGAAGTAAATGATCTATTTAACCAATTGCAAGGGGCGATTTATTTTTAGAAAATTGATCTTAGATATAGTTATCACCAAATGAAAAATCCAAGAGGAGGACGTTGCAACAACAGCGTTTCGGACTCGTTACAGCCATTATGAATTCTTAGTTATGCCTCTCGGGCTAACAAATGCGCCGGCAGTGTTCATGGACCTCATGAACCGAGTCTATAAACCTTATTTTGACAAATTTGTCATAGCATTCATTGATGATATTTTGATATATTTGCAACGTAAAGAAGAGCACGAACGACGGTTAAGAAAATTGTGGAAGTGTTAAAGCAAGAGGAGCTATACGCGAAGTTTTCGAAATGTGATTTTGAATAAAGAAGGCATAATCCCTTGGTCATGTTGTAAAGCAACAAGGATTTCACGAAGATTCAAATAAGATAGAAACCATTAAAATTGGCAGTCACCCAAGGCACCAAAGGGAATGCGCCAATCTTTAGGACTAGCCGGAGGCTATCAGCGGTTTATTGAAGAATTTTTAGCATTACCCAACTCATAATCATTTGTACGACGCAAATGTACAAATTTTATAGAAGATAAGAGACCGCAGTCTCATACTCATCGAAGATGGGTTGAGTTGTTAAGCGATTATGACTGTGACATCCGCTATCACCCCGGCAAGGCTAACGTCGTAGCCGACGCTTTGAGTAGGAAAGGTCGGGTTAAGCCATTGCGAGTGCGAGCGCTAGGGATGATAGTCCAGTCGAACTTTTCGGACCTGATTCGAGTCGCTCAACGTGAGGCGTTGAAAGAGGAACAACGAAAAGGAGGAACTTTACGGCAATGAGAAGAATTTTGAACAGCGCGTGGACGAAATTCTCTACTTCAAAAATCGGGTTTGGATCCCGACCCTCCATGACCTTCGTGAATTAATCATGGACAAAGCGCATAGATCGAAATATTCCATACATCCGGGATCGGAATAGACTATTGATGATACGAATATCTGAACGGATTGTATTAATGGCCGAGTTTGGAGAAAGATATGGTTACGTATGTTGGTGAATATTTAAGTTATGCAAGAGATAAGGCTGCACGCCGAAAACCCTAGGGAACGCTACAACGACAGGAAAACTCGCCAATGATAGTGGGAATAAATTACAACGGATTTCGGGACGCAAATGCCCATGATATATCAAAGGCATGATGTAAATTGGGTAATGGCGGATCGATTAACCAATCCTCGCATTTCATTCCAATCCATGACGATTACCACAATGAATTCTCGTCCAAATTCCTAATGGCGAAATGGTATCTCGTCGTGGAGTACCATTTTCAATGATCTCAGATCGAAATAGTCATCCTACTTCCAGTATTGGAAGGCGGGGAAGGAAGCATCGAGGCTTGAAGCTTTCTATGGGTGAAGTAGTTATCACCAATTTGTTAAATTGAAAATGGGCGTCGATCAAGCCATAAGATTTGAATTGATTAGAGAAACAACCAATCGGATTTATAATGTTTAAGAGAAGTTGAAAGCAGCGCGAGATTGGCAAAGGATTTATGCCAACATTCAAAGGAAACCATTGTCACCGGAAAGAGGTGACATGGCACTTTTAAGGCATCACCTTAGAGAAGTGATATGAGGTTTGGCAAAACCGAAAATAGCTCCTTAATATATTGGACCTCATGAGACTATCTCCATGATTGGTCATTTAGTTTATCGATTAAAGTACTCCAGGGGCTAAGTACTATACATGATGTTTTGCCATGTATACGGATTGAAAAGTACCTAAGCGATGAGGCAACGAAAGTACTAGTAATGGAGGTACGCGTAGAAGTCATACTTGATATCATAAATAATTCCGTAGAGATAGTAGACGGGAAAACTAAACAGTTTGGACAAACCAAGCTTTATTAATTAAGATTAAGTGGAATTCACAGCAAGTACCAGATTATACCTGGTAACGCGAGGGTGTGTTCTGAAGGAAAAACCCCCACCTTTCCCTCGGAAAGGGATAGTGAGCGTGTAAAATTTCGAGAACGAAATTTCTTAACGGGGGGAGAATGTAACGATTCCGACGAAACCCGGTATACCCTAACCGGTAGATAATAGTTACGTCATATTTAATGTCGGATACATGAATTACCATAGTAATTATACGAGAATACATGGTTCATTGTATTGATTGTATGTGAATATATAATTCACCTTATTGAATATGCGATCAATCGATCGATAGTTATTGAAACCCGAACGAATCGATGGTTCAATTATAGACGATATCTATAATATTTAGTGATTTTACGAAGCATTAATGCTTCGGGATAAGTAAAGTACGGCACAGAAAAAGAATTTCGATTTAATGTACGTCGGTACGTTAAACGAAACCTTTAATACCAAACCGAGCAAGAGATGATCGATCAAGCCGAAAAAGATGCGCGATAACTAATGATATGATGTTTTAAGTTAATAAATGTCATGGTTTAAGTTTTTAAAGTTTTTAAATCGGTTTTATATAAATTTCATTTTTAAGCCGAAAAAACGACCGTTTTAGCCTCGTTTTAAGCCGAATTAAACGTTTAACCGAAAAACTAACTGAACCAGATTATCCAAAACATTATCCGGATTTCCAGTATCCGAATATGTGGCTAGAAATGGAGAGGTGGGTCCCACCCCACCCCCCATGAATTCCGATCGGACCCCATAGCCCCATTCCATTCATTTCATTTTATTTTACAAGGCATTCCAACATTATCCACCAATTCTCTCAAGACCAAGAACCAAAAACCGAGATTTTTAGCAAGAACAACGAGGTAAAGATCGAGTTATATTCGTGTTCATCATCCTTTCTTGAGTTTTCTTGCAAGAAAAGGAGGTTTCCAAGTGAAAAAGGGTGAAAACCCGAGATGAAACCGATTCTTGCATGATCAAGTGATGTATACGGGTTATACAAGGGATCTTGGTCCAAGAAATGAGTTAAACGAATCAAAAACGAATTTTTACGGTTAAATCTTTGTTTTTGGAATCATAACCGAAACCATGAAAGAAATGGCTTGATCGTGAGTGTAACTTGCTTGGTATTGTGATATGTTGTTTGTAGGCTCTGTATTTAGTGGTAGATAAGGCGGAAAGACGAGTTTGTAGCTTGTAGTGGCGGAAAACGAAAGGTATATTCGGTTATGTTCGGTTTTGGGAAATTTGGACAGATTGTTGATGCTTTAGAGTTAGGTCATGAAATTTTACAGAGGTGTTAAACACATGAAAATATGAGTTTTGTGAAGTTTTGGTAATTTTTGGATAAAGGATGAATATTTGGTGAATTTAATGCTCGGTTTTGGCCAAAAATGATGAAAAATAGTTAAATATCATGAAAAATTCTGGAAAATTTCAGATAAGCTTTTTATATCATGTATAAGTCAAACAGAAAATTTGAGGTCAGTTGGAGAAGTCTATGTAGGCTTTTCGGTTAAACGAGTTCAAGGGTGTTCTAGCTCGGTTTTAGTAAAAATGGCATGTAAAAGAAGATTTTGGTTCTGGAAAAATTACAGGGGACTATGTGGATGGCAGGGGACATCCAGGAAAAATTTGGGATTTTTCTAAGATTGTTTGATATTTACGACATATTTAGTGTTTAAATGGTGTTTCAAAATAGATAAATAAATTTTAAATATAAGAATTAATTCTGGAAATATTTTTATAAAATTCCCCACTGTTAATAAGTGATTTGTGCAAAATTTCAAGATCCGAGAGTAAACGGATAATTATTTGTGCTAATTATCAAACTTTTAAAGTTAAAACGCGTAAACCGGTAAAGTTCGCATAAGCGAGCTGACTGGTGAATAAAAACCCTAAAAATGAACTATTTTCATATAATTGAGTTAAACAAGTAAAAATGAATCATCCGAAAATAATTCGGATGATTTGAGTAATTTTAACCTATTTTAACAGTTTCCGGTACGCTAAAGACGGAAACGGGTCCCGCGGCCAAATGGGGCGTCTAAACCGAGCTCAAATTTCACCACTTTAACTAAATTATCAATCAACAACTATTTTCGGGTCGTGTGTGACCAAACTCATTTTTGAAACGTAAAAACGGATAACCGTGCTAGGCACGCAAAACGAGAAAAACGACTAATAGTAGTTGTGACCATGGAACTCTAAACGACATCACAATCTGAGTCTGGAGAAGTGTTTCTGGGTTAACCTTGCCCCCAGAACGGGTACAGTGCTGGGTTAACAGTGCCCCCAGATGTACCGGTTAACTTGGTTAAAGTTATATTAATAATGAGTGTATAGTAACGATCGTAGGGATCATATTACAGATTGGACGTGTTAAATGATAATGATTGTTGTTACCTGCTTGCATGTGCTAAGGTGAGTTTCACGAGCCCCTTTTTCTGAATTGTTTTCAAATATTTCCCCGGGGCGGAAAGCATGTTACCATTGAAATGATTAAATACATACTGAACGCATGGAATTGCGTGTATTTATAAATATTTGATTGTACGGGAATCGTACAGAATGGGTACATTACTGGGTTAACTGTGTCCCCAGATGTCTTTGGAAGTGTTACTGGGTTAACTGTGTCCCCAGATGTGTTTGGAAGTGTTACTGGGTTAACTGTGTCCCCAGATGTCTTTGGAAGTGTTTCTGGGTTAACGTTGCCCCCAGAATGAGTACAGTACTGGGTTAACAGTGTCCCCAGATAATATTATATTTTGATATGGATTTATCATGGTTTACTCAAATTTTGAAACTCACCAACTATTCTTAGTTGACCCGTTTTCTCACATGCTTTTCAGGTACAATTAAGATGAAGTGATTGCTTACGTGCTAAGTGCTTGATGTGTGTAAGATTTGCGTGCAGGATGTTAGGATATATTATAACAAATAGAATTGTGTATCGTATTGTATGATGTGTGTATCACCTAGACGGTAATGAATTACAAGATAATGTAATTTGAAGTACATTAATGTATTCAGTTTTCTTTATAAACAATGTGGTTGATATCAGACGAGTCTGTCGCACCCCGTTTACGTTTCCGCTGCGGTTGCGGGGTGTTACATATATATAGGGTGCTCAACATACCAGCCCAACCATAGCCCAACGCCCACCGAGATCCATAAGGATCTCGGTTTTACATACAAAGCCCAACACGAAACTCAACAAGCATAGAACTAAATACAAACCACCAAATATAGACCCAACAGTAATTTTTATGAATTTTGATATGTAATGTCCATGATGCAGAATTTATATATGTAATCAATTTCCTTTTAAGTAATGTAACTTACTATTTTTAAGGATTTGATGTGTATTTTGATAAGTGTATGTAATACTAATGTGTTTTGGTACATCTGAGTTTGTTTCAATCAATTAGGATATTGCTGGGTCTAATGGATTTATTGATATCTTCTCAACCTCTTCAGAATTATATAAGTACGGATTCCGAGTAAGCTTATATACTTATATAATTCGAGCATGGAAAGCATTTCCTAGAGCAAGATATCCTTATCTGAATTTAATAGAGGTGTTTCTTTTGCTGATCTCGATTGCTTTACTTAATGTTTCGTTATTGGTGCAACATGAAGTTTGTTGTCGCAATGCTAGATGGTCACTGATGACACGAGAGAGAGAATCTTCAAAATTCAGGATCAACATTTATCTTAGGATACATGGAGACTTGATTTTATTCAGTGGATAGAAAAATCTTTTTTTGTTACATGATACAACAATAATGGTTGTTTGTCAAGTGTTTGTTTTTTTAAACCAAATATAATTAAACCTATTATATAACTGAACCAACGAATTGGGACCAATGTTACAATTACAACAAGACTTGCATCATTTAGTGCACCCTAAAACAAACCAAATAAGCTATTAAAGCAGTGAGATGAATCTAAACTTCTCAAAAGTTGAACACCAAACAAAGATAATGGGACTAGGGATATATTACAAATAAAGAGCACATGGCTTTACTATTTTTACTTAAAATAAATGTATTGCCGAAGGTCGTGAAATTTACGAACGTGAAATAAGTGATAGAAAAAATAATACTAATGTAACATCCCGAAATTTCTATGAATAAATAATTAATACATTATTTATTTAAGATGGAAAAGTTTAGTTAAGTTAGTAGAGAAATAAAATAATACAGATAGAAGGATAAGTAGGCTAATTAGATAAAATTAATTATGGACCAAAAAGGAAATATGGGCCTATGTTCCATGGGCTTAAGGGAGTATAAATACCCTTTAAAACCCTAATCCTTTCCATTTCCATACATCTCCACACCATAGCCTACAACATCAAAACAGACACTTAACCCGATTCCCGTTTTTGAGAAAAACACCCACAAAGACACAAAGATTCCCGGAGATCTAGCGGTCGGATCGGTCTCAAATTTTAACCGAGTATTCCGGACATATAAATAAAGTTTTCCACTGAAAAGATCATCGATCAGAGGTCGGGAAGTCCGGTTTTTATCAGTAAAACCACAGCAGCTCAAAAGTGAAGATTCCGGCGACTGTTCAGCTGTTCTGGTGACTGTAGCGGTGGTTTCCGGCGAAGGTCAGCTGACTAGTTTGTAGATCGGGACAAGATGGTTCCATGGCCGCTTGAATCACTCAAATCGGAGTTCGTTTGATATGGTTTTGAGCATCTCGAGTGATTTCATACAAAAACCTCAAAAGTACGTTTTTGTTAAAAAGGCTTACTTTTCATGAACGAATTTACATGAAAATTGGTAGGATGATAGATCGGGTCTTGATTATTGATAAAGTAATGAACTTGATAATAAACAGGTTAGTTGGTTCATTTCGGGTAATTCGAGTAGTGCTCGGTTTGTGAAAATGACAGGTAAACGAAGTCGGTTTTGCATGAAACTTAGTAGGATAGTAAATCGAGTATAGCTATACCATAAATTTGCCAACTTGAAGATTAAATGGACTTAACGAACTCATGGTTAAGAACGGCCCGTTTAAAATAAACCCTAGATCTAGTTTTGAACGTTTTAGCCATAAAGGTTCAAGATTTATGCTAGAAAAGGGTTGAGTCTTGATGATGGGTTGATAACGAATGTAAAACGGTGAAAACGGTGGTGAAACAAGCGAAATCTCGCATTTCCGGTGAGATCCCGTTATTCCGGCAATGGCGGCGCCGTAGAATGTGGTACGAGGTTTAGATCTTGTCAGGGAATGTTCTGACCTAACCCTAGTTCATTAGCTGGAACGTAACGAACCAAACTTAGTTTGTTAACGGAGACATAACGAATTAGCAAGTAATTCGTTATGACCTTTCGTTAAGTAGAGATAACAAACTAGAGGCAATTAGTTAAATTGATTCGTTAACAGTAGCTTAACGAACTAATCTCAATTCGTTATGTTAATTCGTTAAGGAATGAATGACGAACTAAACCCAGTTCGTTAAGTAGTTTGTTAAAGGAGAGCTGACTAATGAAGCCCCAGTTCGTTAAGGGTTCAGTTTGTTAAAGGCCAGTTCGTTATAACAGTCAGTTCGTTATAATGAATGAGTTCATTCGTTAAGAACCCCATTCGTTAAGGGCTGGATAACGAACTAGAAGATTGACATAATTATAGAAGTAGTCCCTGGACTTAGAAAAGAATGATATAAATACATAATAGCACTTGGACTTTTATAAATGGTGAAAGATACCTTTAAAGGTTAGCAAGTAACGATTAACTAACCGATGATGATTCAATGAAGTAAAACCAGCTTAGACGTGTAAGATTAACTAAGTAGCAATGAAAATGGCTAGAGTAGTGTTTATCATCTCAGCTATTAAACAGATAGCCGCGCACAGCTCAAGAGGGGAATAACCATTAGAAGAAGAGGTAACCGAGTTCAGGTGAGTTTCTAGCCCCATTTCCTTGTTATGTTTTCGGGGCTGTGTGCATACTCAATGTGAATGTTAATACACTTACCTTAAATGGTAAGTGTATGTCTTAATGATGAATGTGATAGTTATGTTTAAATTAAAAATGTATGCTTGACAGTACGTGAACGACCTTCGGGTATTGCACGTATTGTTAAGGAAAGTATAGTGTAGTATGTATGATATGAGTATGTGAATAAGGAAGTATGTATGACTATGATATGCATGATATTATGTAAGATATGTATGAATGTGATAACGGAGAGGATAATGACAAGTAAGGTAAGGTTAAAGGGTTGCATACCCTAATAATATATGCGAAGGTTAAAAGGTTGCATACCCTAATAATATATGCGAAGGTTAAAGGGTTGCATACCCTAATAATATATGCGAAGGTTAAAGGTTTGCATACCCTAATAATATATGCGAAGGATAAAGGGTTGCATACCCTAATAATATATGCGAAGGTTAAAGGGTTGCACACCCTAATAATATATGCGAATGTTATAGGGCGTAATGCTCTTTAAAACGTAAGGTATGAAAATAAAAGAAAGAAAGTACGAAGGTAAGTTAGTATATTATAAAAGAAAGTACGAAGGTAAGTAAGTATATTATAAATGAAAGTATGAAAGTATGTAGTTATGAATGTGTTGTATGATTAACTAGAACTCACTCAGCGTAGCTGACTTTTAGTATGCACGCAGGTGAGTAGAATGAGACAGTTGGCTTGAGCGGGGGTACATGGCAGAAGAATAAGAGTCTGGCATCTAAGACTTAAGACGTTTTCAAAATTATATTTTGAATTGAAAGACAATATGTTTTAATGAAACAAAGTTATGGATTTATATGTGATGTTTAATGAATGTTTTAATATTCCGCGAATGTTTTTATTAACTCTGATATTTTGAACTATGTTTATGAGTAAATCCAACGTCAAAGTAGGGCACCTGTAACGGGGCCTTACAACTAATTGAGTTATTAAATTTTTAAACTTAATTAAAAATCCATTTGACATTCACAATCCCTGATGATACCTCACCCAAATAGTTGAGATGAGATACCCAAAAAGTTTAATAAAAAAATAGGAGGTTTAAAGTTCAAGTCTCACTTGTATAAAAAAATAAATAAATAATAAATAATAAATAAAATTAGAGGTTTCAAAGTGGGCCATAGGGTTTTCTAACGTATGATGAATTTATGCCTAAAGGTTAAATGAATATGATCGTGTCGGTCCTGCTCCGTGGGTCATCGGTAATCAAATGGCCATTTTAAAATTTTTAAGAGTTTGCATTTGGCTTTCACAACAATGATAAATATGTGGTCAAAATTAGAAAAGATGAAAAGAAACCATAGTTAAAAATATGGCATTATTTCGTGGATAACATACATACTATGTTACAGTATATTTAAATAGTTTACCAAATATTTGTGTATCTAAAATATATATTTTTCTTTGAATAACTATCAGTTGTATCTAAAATATTTTTAATAAAGCAAATATTTTTGGTTGAACAACAATAGAAAATAAAACTAACAAAACAAATTATCTTAAATAGTATAAAATGAAATACAAATCAGCAAAATTTTCCATTCCATTACATGGATTTATTTAGCATCCAAACAAACTTTACAGAAAAAAAAAAAAGAAAAGAAAAGAAATATATTCCATTTTAACGGAGTATTGACGGAGACCGTATGCAATATGCAACTGCAATTAACGCACCAAACCAAGCATACAGTTTTAACCCAACTTACTTGAAAAAGGGAAGTTTTGACCCATCAGACCTACTGTGCATCAGAAAAGAGTGCATATATAGAAAAGAGTAATGACTACCAGGCCTTCTAATGAGCACTGAACAAATTTGTGGTTAAAGTGTTAGCTTAATAATATTGTGATATTCGATGTGAACTAAAAAAAACCAGTAATGAATGTTAAACTTTTTTTTTTGTTCCAATACTCCTTGACCGAGAACTCCTTTGACCGAGAACTCAAGTCAACCGAGAATGAATAAATCTGACCGAGAAAACTTGATTACCGAGAACCCTTGCTGATCGAAAACACTTGATTACCGAGAACCCTTGCTGACCGAAAACATATGATAACTGAAAACTCTTAAGAATGGCCGAAAACCCTTTACAGTTCACCGAAAACCATTTACAGTTGCCCGAGAACCTCTTAAAAGATCGAGAACCCTTCTTTCTTGGCAGAGAACACTTTTTCTTGGCAGAGAACAAATGTATGACCAGCTGATTTTGGTAACAGAATAAAATCCGAAATCTATGGGATTTGAATTTAAATCCCAAATCAATCCAAATTCTTTCCCAAGATATCTCAACAACCCCTAAGAACATGAAGAACAGTTGTTATTTAATTTCCAGAGTTGTTCAATGCTCCACAAACACGAAGATCCAAATCTTGAATCGTTGATATCACAACAGAGCCTAGAATAGGTCAATAGGCTCTGATACCAACTGTAAGTCCCCAATCTGGATCACTACAATATGATATCAACCAACACACGTCAAATATGTGGAATCTAGTTAACGTGGTGATTCAAGAAATATAAATATGATGAACACGATAATACTCCAAATACACACGATTATATTAATAAATCGTCTAGTACATGAGTTTAAACAGAACTATAATACTCTCTAGATGGTGGCTATGAAAGTGTTCAATGTGAACAACCAACCAACTAACACCAAAACCCTATACAATATGTTCTATATATAGGGTTCTCAACATACCAGCTCAACCATAGCACAAAGCCCACCGAGATCAATAAGGATCTCGGTTTTACATACAAAGCTCAACACGAAACTCAACAAGCATAGAACTAAGTTAAAACTACCAAAGGTGGGCCCAACAGTAATTTTTATGAATTTTGATATGTAATGTCCTTGATGCAGAATTTATATATGTAATCAATTTTCTTTTAAGTAATGTAACTTACTATTTTTAAGGATTTGATGTGTATTTTGATAAGTGTATGTAATACTGACGTGTTTTGGTACATCTGAGTTTGTTTCAATCAATGAGGTGATTGCTGGGTCTAATGGATTTATTGAAATCTTCTCAACTTCTTCTGAATTATCTAAGTACGGATTCCGAGCAAGCTTATATACTTATAAAATTAGAGCATGGAAAACATTTCTTAGAGAAAGATATCCTTATCTGAATTTAATAGAGGTGTTTCTTTTGTTGATCTCGATTGCTTTACATAATGTTTCGTTATTGGTGCAACAGATTTTATTTGATTGTTTAAGTAGATATATGTAATACGTTCTTAATTATTATTAACGCACCAAACCAAGCATACAGTTTTAACCCAACTTACATGAAAAAGGGAAGTTTTGACCCATCAGACCTACTGTGCATCAGAAAAGGTGCATATATAGAAAAGAGTAATGACTACCAGGCCTTCTAATGAGCACTGAACAAATTTGTGGTTAAAGTGTTAGCTTAATAATATTGTGAGATCCGATGTGAACTAAAAAACTAGTAATGAATGTTAAATTTATTTTATTTTATTTTTTGTTTTGGTTTCAATACTCCTTGACCGAGAACTCATTGAAACAGATCAAGTCAACCGAGAACGAATAAATCTGACCGAGAACACTTGATTACCGAGAACCCTTGCTGACCACAAACACTTGATTACCGAGAACCCTAGCTGACCTAAATCACTTGATAACCGAAAACACTTAATAATGGTCTAAAACCATTTACAGTTGACCGAAAACCCTTTACCGTTGACTGAGAACCTCATAAAAGATCGAGAACCCTTCTTTCTTGGCAGAGAACACTTGTTCTTGGAAGAGAACACTTGTTTGACCAGCTGATTTTTGTAACCGAATAAAATCCAAAATCTATGGGATTTGAATTTAAATCCAAAATCAATCCAAATTCTTTCCCAAGATATCTCAACAACCCAATACTCTAAATCTTTTATAAAACTCTAATAATAAAGATCTAACACAACTAACTTTCACTTGCCCTTGGATCTCGCTCGTCTCTCTCTCTCTTTTGGCTGTATATATATGTGGTGGTATGTGTGTTTTTGAGTGTGTAGGCAAATATGAAAAGATAGAATGAGGATTAGGGTTGTAGGATGGTTTAAGGGGGTATTTATATCCCTCAAAGCTCATGTATGTAAGTCCCATTACCCTTTAATACACTTTAATTAATCCAAGTCCATGACCGATTCTTTATTTAATACTAATTAATAATTTAACACCCGACAACTTAACACAACTTTCTTTACACAACATTTTATTATTTAGGATGTTACAAGTCTTCCCTCTTAAATAGGTTTCGTCCCCGAAATCTAACTATCTATTCAACCAGATTAGGGTAGAACTTGCGCATCTCATCCTCAGCTTCCCAAGTAGCATCTGAACCCTTGCGATGCTTCCATATCGCTTTCACTAAAGGTATAACCTAGTGACGAAGTTGCTTCTCCTTTCTGTCCACTATCTCGATCGGTTTCTCGATGTAATTCAGCTGTTCATCAACCTCAGATGAGAGACGTGGAAGGTTTAGTGAATTCCTTCTAACTCCTTGGGTAAATCTTGCTCGTAAGCCATTTCACCCATACGATCTATAATCTTAAATGGTCCAATGTACCTCGGGCTCAACTTCCCTCTCTTTCTAAAACGAATAATCCCTTTCCAAGGCGAGACCTTAAGCATCACATTGTCACCAACGTTAAACTCAATCGTTCGTCGCCGCTTATCAGCATTAGACTTTTGTCTGTCTTGAGCGGCTTTCATTCTTGCTTTAATCTGATCGAACTTCGAAGACGTTTCTTGAACCACTTCTAGGCTTCCCATTTCCTTCTGACAAATCTCCCCCTAACACATCGGGGTTTTACATCTACTGTAAAGCATTTCAAATGGTGGCATACAAATACTTGAATGGTAGCTGTTGTTATAGGATAACTCTGCTAGATGCAGATGATCATCCCAACATCCTCCAAAGTCTAAGACACAAGCAAGTAGCATATCCTCAAGAGTTTGGATTGTCCTTTCAGACTGCCCATCTGTTTGAGGAAGATACGCCATACTGATGTTCAATCTCGTTCCCATCGTTTCATGGAACTTCTTCCAAAACCTATAAATAAACCGAGTATCTCGATCAGACACGATCGATAATGGTACTCCATGTTTAGACACAACCTATTTTATGAACAAGCTTGCTAAAGTTTCTGACAAGATAGCCTCTTGTATTGGCAGAAAGTGAGCACTCTTGGTCAAACGGTCCACAATTACCCAGATGGTGTCTTGATGTTTAGCAGTACGGGGTAGCTTAGTTATGAAATCCATGGTGATGTGTTCCCATTTCCATTCTGGTATCTCTAGCGGTTGCATCTTTCTATAAGGCTTCTGATGTTTTACCTTGACTTGCAAGAAAGTTAAGCGCATACTAACATAATCTACCACATCGTTCTTCATATTCGGCCACCGGTAGTATCTCTTCAGGTATTGATACATCTTGTTGGATCCTGGATGAATTGAGTATCTCGACTTATGAGCTTCATCTAAGATTCGACCTATAAGATTTCCATAGCGTGGAATCCACATACGGTCAAACCTAATCTTAACTCCATGAGTGTTTTCAATAAGCTTGTATTATTGCCCGAAAATTCTTTCTTTCTTCATTAATTCTTCATCTGAGCCTTGATGATTTCTTTAAAGAGTTCTGAGTTAATAATCAACTTGTACGACTTCACTGTTGCAAGGACTTATTCATTCTTATGGCTTAGCGCATCGGCGACCACATTAGCTTTACCTGGATAATACTTGATATCACAGTCATAGTCCTTTATCAACTCTAACCATCTTCCCTGTCTCATGTTCAGCTCTTTCTGCTCAAAGAAGTACTTCAAATTCTTGATCGGTATAAATAGTACACTTAGTACCGTATAGATAATGTCTCCATATCTTAAGATCATGCAATGCTGGGTTTTAGAAAGATTATCAAAGTCCAACACAACCATTTATTAAAGAAAACGCAGCGGAAAATATAAGTTTAAATCTTGTTAACCATTACACATAAACCGATTTATGTTAAACCCAAACCATAATCCATATACGATAATCAAGCTATCAAGAATACAACCATAGGGTGTTTAACATACATACCTTCAAGTCCATAAAACGAAAGGGATGAAGGTTATGAAAGGCTAGAATCCAAGGAAAGGAATCCTCAAGCTTGTATACCCTACAAGCTTCAACAAACACCTTTGGTTGCTAGGGTCCAACACTTGATGCAAAATCTATTGTTCTTGCTCTTTGTTCTTCTCGGCCGAGAGAAGGAAGAGAGAAAGAGAGAGTGGCTTGTGTGTGAGAAAGAAAGATAGAGTGTTGTAAGTCATTCACCCACACAACATCCATGCATGTTGTGGGAAATAACAAAAGGAAAAGAAGAGAGAGAGAGGGAACCGGCCCCACAAAGGGGTCTTTTCCCCAAAAAACATTTTTCCCTATTTTGTTATTAACTTATAAATTATTTATCCGAATAAATAACATCTTTCTCAAATATAAATTATCCACATAATTTATTTAACACACAAGTGCCAATATTTAGAAAACCAATTTCCCAAATATATATAAGTGTTGATAATTACTACTTAGATCATATCTAATAATAATTATCGTGGCGTTTGTCTAGCTTGTTATTGGGTATGACCCGACTTGGATCAATATGTACTAGCCACATCAACTCTAATATGGGTCTTGGGCAGATTGATTCCAACAATCTCCCACTTGCACAAGATACATAGAAGATTTATGCAAATAGCAAATACCGCCTAACAACGGATTACTATCCCTAATACGCATGACGAAGTGCCATTCAATAAAATCGTCCCTTTCAAGTCCCATAGTTTAAATGATTTAGGTGAAACTATCATTTATACTTTTGTCATAAATGTCATGTTAAATCCAGAGACACAGAGTGATCATTCTCTGTTGATTTAACTTATCAGGTCTTAGACATTTTACTCTCAACGAATAAGAGGGACAAATCCCGTATTGACTACATACGTCTCTCACTATCGCCTTGTGTTACTCTTGAGCTTAGCCGTATGTACTGACATATTTCAAAGCAGCGAAGAACTAAATCAAAGAATAATAGTCGGTGAATATCAAGACCCTATATGTATCTCAGGTCAGAGGATACTATGATGTTCACCTTTACTCAAATTTACTTATGATCACAAATCACAAGGATTCCATGCAGTAAAGTTGAGGGCGGGTCAGTCCAATATTTATCCCATAAATATCTATAAACTATGGCAGCAAACCCTTTGCTATATTCATACCTCATGAATATCTACCAATCCAAGTTCATAATAGTCTTTCTCTCATATTTGTTCCCACAACTATGATCGACTACGGACGATGAGACCGGACTCGGAACAGAAATTTTAACACTTGATACAGGCGGACTTGTTTCGCCTCTACTAACATCTGGTTCTTTACTAGTTACCTTAATTGGAACTGTCTGAACAACCTCAAAGTCAACAGATTTCTGATTACTAGGATTAAAAGTGTAATTGTGATTATAAGGTGGTGGAACCTCATGATAACCAATTCCTCCCCTCTTAACTGAGGAACTTTGATCACTAACAAGGTGATCAAGAATAGCAGAGGAATTTCTGAACTGCTCAAGTTTTCTATTCAGTTCCACCACTTTCACCTGGTGATCAGCAATCTGTTTTTCTCTTTCAGCTATTAGTTTGGTTTTTTCTTCCAAAACTTCATAGCTTAGATCAATCACTTGAATTTTTTCAGCAAGTTTTGCTTTTAGACTTTTAATATCTTTTTCACAAGCTTTTATTTTAACTTTATAGCTATTTTCTCTTGCTTTTGTAAAATGATGATCTTCTTTTAGAGTTTTAAACTCAGCATCCAAACTAACATACTGATCAGTTATAGTTGCTAATTGCTCAGACAAGTTTTCACATTTAGAACAAGTAGGTTTAGAACATACCTCGGAGAGCTGGTCTTTAGCATCAGCCATGAAAGCTTTTTCTTCTCCAGTAGCTTTCTCACTTTCTTTATTTTCCACATTCGCCAAATTTGCCTGTTCAAAGATTTCTTCAGAATGCAGGTTCCAGTTATATTCACCATCTTCTCTGGAAATCATGGCACTATAATCTTTACTACCCCCATTATGCTGTGTAGACTTGCCTTGACCACGTTCTACACGCTCATTTCTGCACTCCTTAGCAAAGTGGCCGTTTTGCTGACAGTTGTAGCATCTTACCTTCGTCTTGTCAAACCCTGGCCTTCCACCGACAAACTTTCTTCCGGTCTTTTTCATAAACCGTTTCACTCTTCTCACGATCATAGCCATCTGCCATTGCAGATCCATTTCTTCCAGATCATCAGCATCAATCTGGTCATAGTCTTCATCCAACATAGCTGGATCAACAATCTTCCCCTGAATGTAGTTCTCATAGGAAGCAATAAAAGAAGCATAGAGAGCAAACTGCTCTTCAGCAGATTTGACACTCATAGGCATCTTAGAGTAGTTGTTGCTAGGAATACTTAGAGAGCAACTACTCTTGCTTGCTTGCGGTTTAGATGCACTAGATCCACCTGCTACAAAGCAAACATCACCATTCGTGTTGACTGACACATGCCCCACATGTGATGAGTTGGCGCCTGACTCTCCCTTCGAGTAGTAGGCAGCTGATTCAGTGTTCGAACCTGAACTAGAGTTGACTTTAGCACCATACATACCTGGATCTTGAACCTGATCCGTAGGTGTCTCCTTTCTAACCATGTTAAGCTCAAAGGTTCGGAGCTTGTTAACTGCTGTCTCAAGGTCATAGTCAGCAAAGTCTTTATCTTCTCTCATCAACACAGTATACATCTCCCATTTTGGTGGGAGAGCATCAAGAAGCTTCTCAACAATCTCATCTTCTTTGTATGCAATTGAATAGTTGCTGAGTTCAGTCATCAGATGATAATATCTGGTGATGATATCATCAAGTGATTCGTTTTTCAGATACTTGAAGACCGAGAATTGAGTTTTGAGCAATTTGATCTTCGAAGCACGGATTCCCACATTTCCTTCAAACCGGTTCTCAAGAGCTTCCCAAAGCTCTCTTGCTGTCTTGTACTTTCTAAAAGTATGAAGGATCTCTTGTGGAAGAGCCATAGTGATAGCAGCATGAGCCTTGCTCTCGGCCTCATACATCTTTTTCTCTTCTTCTTCCATTTTGCTGTACTTTTTGATCTGATCACGACCTTCGTACTCCATAGTTGGTGGAATATAACCATCCTGGATGCATACCCACATTTTCGCATCCTGGTACTTGACATATTGTTCGAACCGATCCTTCCAAGCAACGAAGTCGGTTCCATTAAGCAACTTTGGGGCCTTAGTAGCTGACCCTGCTTCTACTTCCATCTTAACTAACTCTGAGATGTTAATTGACGACATCTTTCTCAAAAACTAAGAAACCCGAAAAACAAAAAAAAAATTCTTCTGAAAAGTACTGTAGGCGAAGTTACGGATAACTTCGCTTAAGTCTTAACTTCGCTGAAGAACTTCGCTGATTCTTAACTTCGCTTGAGGTAAGCGAACTTAGGAGGTAGGCGGAGTTGTAGAGAACTTCGCTTGAGTTAGGCGAACTTGAGAAGGTAGGCGAAGTTGTGGATAACTTCGCTTAACCTTATATCTTCGCCGAAACCCTACAAACAGTGACGGCAACTTCGCCTGATGAACACGAAGTTTCTACAGATCTGATTTCTGGGTTTTTCGAGGTTTTTGACGGTGTAAAGGGTTGAATACGATGGTAGGAGGTAAGAATGACACAAAAACACAGAAAACACGTCCCGCGAATAGTCGAAACGGGACGATTTCTACACCCGCGTGAATATCCCGAACCACACAATTGAGCAATAGCTCTGATACCAATTGTAATCCAGTCTGTTGGTGCATAATGTCAGTAGTTCATAGTCTAGTGTCTGTAATCCAGTCTGTAATGTTAATTGTGTTTTGTTTATGTTTAAGCGAAGTTACTGACAAGTTCGCTTATCAGGCGAACTTGTTAGTCAAGCGAAGTTAGCAACAACTTCGCCTGAACATATCAGGCGAAGTTGTCGTGTATTTATACGCTAGGTCACGGCTTGTTTAGGTAGTTGAAGGTAATCGTATACAGACGTGTGTGAGTCGAGAGACGTGAGAACCAGAGAGTATTGAGTCCGTATTCAATGATTATATCACGTGTTTCGGTTATAATATAACGTGTGTTCGTTTATCCGTATCGTGTGTTTGTTTGATTCGTGTTCTACGCTCGTAACAACCTACGCAGGGATTCCGCACCTGTGTAGATCGAGATATCCCGTGCAGATCCATCCAGGGAACCTACAGATTTACCTTCATCGCTACCCATAGAAAGCCATAGACGAGTAACATAGGAGCCCACTTTGCATTACTAGGAGTGACATGTTTGAATAAGAGCTTGCTTAGGGAAAATACAAACTATAATTGTGATAAAAAGTTCATAAAACACCTGATGGGAGAAACTAGAGTGACCATGCAAGGCAAATTTATAATTATGGGTGATCAACGTAATTATAAATTTGCACGTGCGCATGAATTCTGGTAATCCTGTTATGGTAACCAACACTTCCAACAAACTATTACAAAATATCATGAATATATATGTACAAAAAAAAATGGGCACGCCGCTAATTCAAAACTTAAAGTACATTATGAGTTATCAACCATGACGGCATGACGGTACCATTCATTTAGAGCTTAATGATCTCTTTCGCCACTTTATCAGTACAACTTCTTAAGCTAAGTGACTTTTCGAGTAGTCGTATTCAAAACTTGTCTAATTTATATCATTTCAAACATATATTCCTATACATTGGAACTTCCACTTCTTTGACACATATGTGATGACCTGTTGGCATACACGACTTTTGAACTAACATGACAGCCAAACTCAGAACATTTTTCAGGATCATAGTTGACTCGTCTAGCATTTTTTGGACAATTCGACTCGGCAAGTAGCATAACATTGACGCTGTGTTTCTTTATTTAATGAATTGTATCCGTCTAGGTGATACCTCTAATATGTCCTTTTGGCTACTCCATTCCAATAGTTGCGCCCATTTCTACACGGCTTCTATCAATGGATCACATGAAACTAACCAAACATTCTCCGCGTGGACATCGGTCTATTCATCATTATTACTTCCTTTTAATTTATATTCAATAACGAAGATGATATTAACCTAAGTGATAGTCGTTAGGATTCTCAAACCCGACCAAACATTAGTGAGGGCCCCCGGTCTAATTAAAGTCTATCACCAAAGATTCCCAACCTTTAACCTCAGACGTATAGCCAAGTTAGACTGCGTACGCGCACCTTACTAGTAATAAGCCTCATATATGTTCGAACAACCTCACATGACGTGAGAACATGGCGACTTTACTTTCATACACATTAGACCCATATAACATGTCTAGAGTTTGTCGGATCCATATGTAATCTTGCTACTTACAAAAATTACCCAAATGGGTAGATGGTGAATTGTCTTCGACAAGCCATTTATAATGATATTTAAAAACCGCTAAACAATCCTACAACACCTAGTGTT
>NW_027503110.1:0-37914 GCF_021521415.1 Bidens hawaiensis | reverse complement strand
AAAAGCTCTCCCGCGAGCTTGGTTCCCCTTTTGCGGGCAATCCCGACTAAAATGCCCTGGCTTCCCGCATGCGTAGCAGTTGTCGCTTGCTCCAGCTTCTCTGATACGGCAATTCATCGTCTTGTGCCCTGGTCTGCCACATTTGGCACATTCGATTCTTGCGCATTCACCCTCGTGGTGATACTTGCATTTGTTGCACCATGGGCGAGGCCCGCTGTATCCTTTTCGTGGTGGCTCCGCGGCCTGAATCGCGTAAACCCTTGCGCTTTCCTGCTTCTTGAACGGTGGCTGCTTGGAGTCGGACCCTCGGTGGTGAGAGTTCCATTTCCTCTTGGGATCAGAGGTTCGCTGCTCGATTCCGCGCGTAGTCAACATACCTGCACGGATCGTATCCCTTGTAAGGGTGATGGCCCGCGCTACCGCCTCATCAAAGGTTGGAGGCGCTGCGGCGTTGAGCGGAACCCTAACAACAGGAGGTAACCCAAAAATATACCTCTCGATCTTCTTTTCCTCCGTGTTTGCCATGTCTGGCACCAACTGGCAAAGTTCGTTGAACGGTTGTTGTAGGCGTCGATATCCGTTCCTACCATGGTGTGGTTCCAGAATTCCTGTTGTAGACTCTGGATTTCTGCGCTGAGAGCAGAACTTTCTCATCATCATCTCCTTCAGTTCCTCCCAGGTCTTGTGGAGAGCAACTTCTCGCCCCAATGTTTTCGTTTGAAGCTTCCACCAAGACGAAGCTGCCTCTTGGAACATGCAGGTCGCGTAAAGGACCTTCTGGTTCTCACTACATCCGCTAATGGAGAGAACTGTCTCCATCTTGTCAATCCAGTTGTAGAGCCCAATGGCCCCTTCGGTTCCCTTGAATGGCCAAGGCTTACAGGCCATGAATGTCTTATAGGAGCATCCTTTGTCCAAGGCTCCTGATTTGGGTTCTGGGGTCTCATTCTGACGACCCTGACTTGATTCGGCCTTGCTGGCCTCATGTGTCGCAATCGCTTGCGCGATTATTTCCGCGAGTTCCTCGGGTGTCATGGTAATTCCTTTGGCTTTAGTTGGAGGCATTCTCGCTTTAAAAGAGAATGAAAATATATCAAACTTAGCGCATGTACTCAGAGCACATAGTGTTATCATTATTTACTAGACAGTGTGACCCGTGTTCCTAAGTGTGTGTATAGTTTCTTTTGAAAATATTTTCTTTGAAAAATATTTCATGCGATTCCCCAACGGTTATAGTCTAGGTTAAAACTTCTTTTCCTAGTTCGCTATAACCAGTGCTCTGATACCAATCTGTCACACCCGGCCCTGAGCGGCGGAAACAGCCGGGCGCGCGCGAGTGGGAATTGATACTTAAGCACGGGCCATTGCAAACATTCAAAGTAAGATTTTCATTGCGCATGAAAAGTTTAATACAAATACATTACATTGTTTAAAAATTACATAAAAACATCCAAGTATAAAAATTGTTGAAGATTTCCACGCCATATCCCCATGCGCGGCGGGAACAACCACGCGCATCGAAGGGATAGAACTAAAATCTTCCAAAAAGCTAGTTTAGATGTTCAGCGTGAGGTGCTCTAAGTGTGACTCCATGCGCTACCTAGTTATCTCCTGAAAGACACGTAAAACATTTGAATCAGTATAAACTGAGTGAGTTCACAAGTCTTAGTAACTTGATAAATCGTATTGCATCATAATCTTGATACAAATCATTCTGAAACATAATTCTGATAGCATCATTAAAACACATGCTTGGTAAGACATAGTTATATCAACATATTCTGATAAAATCGTTCCGCGGGTTACGCGCGAACATTTCTGGGAACTGTGCTCGTCTATGCAAAGTGGCGCTGCCACTACGAGCTAAAATAAGTAATACCGTCCCGCGGGTTACGCGCGAACGTTTCAGGAACATGTGCTCGTCCATGCAAAGTGGCGCTGCCACTACGAGCTAAAATAAGAATTCCGTCCCGCGGGTTACGCTGCGGACGTTGTGCCGGAAAACAAGGCGCTCGTCCATGCAAAGAGGCGCGACCCCTACGAGCGGGTTCAAACCCATAGTACTGCCCCATGACCATACTAGGCACTCTTCCATGCAAAGAGGTGCGACCCCTACGAGTGGGTGGATCAAACCAGCAGTCCCTACCCTTAGAGTTCCAATGGTAAAGTGATCACTTACTCGAGTTCTAGCGCACATACATCGAAAACCTTAGATAACCGTTTGCATTACTCAACATGAAACATAACTTAAACACATAATCGCTTGCATAGCTTGTAAGTATACCATGATAAACATTATTTAAGTACGTGTCCCTCGCCCCGAAAACAGTTTAAAATTAGTGAAAACAGTGAAAATAGGGGCTGTGAGACTCACCTGTTGTTCTTGTTAAGGGATTAATCGAGATTCGGGTTTTCTTGGTGTTGGCCCCGGAATCGAAGGTCTAGAATACGATTAAATAACAAGAAGTATATATATTAAGATCAAGAAATAGGAGAATATGAGGTTTGGAAAGTAGATCTCAAGTTTATAACCTCGGCTTACCTAGTAACTGGAACGGAATCGAAAATAACGGATGCTCGGGAGATGATTAGTGCAAGTTTGCAGTTCTTTGGAGTGTGTTTTGAGTGATAATTTAGGTTACATATTTATAGGCAAACTCAAGGGAACACAATCCCTTGCTTTAGGGGATTGAAATCTTTTCATATCTAGGTGTAATGATGATAAAGTATGGAAATTATTATTGTTTATTGTTTACTTATAAGTGGAGGAGTGGACAAAAGATCTTGATTTGATTTGGACAGGACATGCAGGTCTGGGGTTGGTGAGAATAGGGTGGCTGACAGTTGACTTTTCATGTTACAGTGTGCTTTTTCAGGTACTTTTGTCAGTGTACAGTAAAAAGTGGAAAAATCTCTGAAACACGCTACTGTTTCCTTTTGGGCGGGAGTAATCTCCTTATGTCTGGAGAATAGACTAAGTGTTCTGTGCGCATCACTTTGTGCGCATAGCTTTCTGCGTGAAGGACATTTCTTTGCTGCGGGTAGGTGCGTAACCTTCTCGCAGTTAGGGACATTGAGTTTCATTTGTAGATTCTCCAGGTGGTCTTGGTATTTCAACATAGTGATCAGTTATGTTGAAGTCAATTCCATCTTGGAGCTTCAGACAAACTGGCTCTCAATGTTCCCGCCATGCGGGGAGGTTAGTTCCCTTCCGCACGCGCATAAACGATGTAGGATGCACCCGCCTTAGCATCATGCGGGATGGTCAACCCATAGACAACATAACGTTAAGTTACATGAAAACATAAAGCCAAAACATTCACGCATGGCGCATATAACATAGGCTCACGCTGGTTCTTAACATGGTGCGCTCGCGCAGTTTGCACATAACAAATGCACGCGCTGACTAACATGGCGCGCTCGCGCAGGGCGCACATAACAAATGCACGCGCTGACTAACATGGCGCGCTCGCGCAGGGCGCACATAACAAATGCACGCGCTGACTAACATGGCGCGCTCGCGCAGGGCGCACATAACAAATGCACGCGCTGACTAACATGGCGCGCTTAATATTTACAATCACCTAATTATTAGGTTGATTACTTAGTTTAAGGGATTGGGAATTTACCGGGTGTCACATGTTCAATGTCTAATACTTAAAACTGAACTTAGCACAGCTTCCCTGTTTAACCAGCTGGGCCAAGTTGATCGTTTACGCGTTTAGAAAACAGGGATGAGTATGTAAACTTGGGTAAACGAGTTGGTTGATAAAATGATGAAGTTATAAAGAAAGATCACGATTTAGCGGTCTGGATTCATCACGGGGTTCATTTCCGTTTATTCAGTTTGGTTTGAAAAAAAACGCGCACAATTCACCCCAATTGTCCGGATTTCTCATAAAAAGTTCGGTTTTACTTAATTAATCCACAAATATGATTTTTGATCACTCTTGATGTTCTGATATTCAAACAAGTTAGTTAATCACGAACTCGTCAGTTTTTATCAGGATTGAATTTGTTTAATCTTCAAATTAGCACAATA
Organism: Bidens hawaiensis; assembly: GCF_021521415.1. Classification (NCBI taxonomy): domain Eukaryota; kingdom Viridiplantae; phylum Streptophyta; class Magnoliopsida; order Asterales; family Asteraceae; genus Bidens; species Bidens hawaiensis. The sequence goes on along the minus strand of NW_027503110.1, from coordinate 33,872 downwards.
ATTATCCGTTTGTCATTAAATTATGAAAATTTAGCCACTTATCCATTAAAATATGTATATTTTTATAAAAGTATTTCTGGAATTATTTCCTGATTTATTAATTTACAACAATTCCATTTATATGCTATATTTAGCCCAAAAATCGTCCGTTTATACCAAACGATTTCTAAAAAATCTGACAAAATTCCTGAGTGATTAGAATGCTTCCCAAAACAACCTGTAAAATTTTCAGAAACTAAAAACCTTGCCATATACCTTTTTCAAGCCAAAACGACTATGAAAATTCGAATAAACGCGAATCCATAAAACATAGATAGGGTATTCCAAATAACCCAAAATTTCATATGTGATCATATTATACCAAATCTAAGTTTCACATAAAATTTCCCAAATTTTTCAAGCATTTTAGGTATTTTCCTAAATAAACGCCCCAAATCGGTAATAAATTCGCCAAATATTCTCGGATCGTCGAAAAACTACCAAATTTGGATAGGGACTCAATCATACTATCCTTGATGTCCCTACACAATTTTATAACCTAAAAATATACACATCATAACCTTAACCTAAACAGCCTGTAATCGAGCAATTCGACATTACCTTTGCGGTTTTCGCCTGTTTTCGCTCCCCTAATCCAATTTCCGAGTTCTCGTGCTTCTATATAAGCTAAATACAGGTCCTATATCACAAACCAAGCATGTGTCATTAATATGGTAGCCTTGGAACTTAGGGTTTCGACTAGGGTATTAAACCGAACTTTTGAACCATAAAAACGCCATTTAAACCTTTAATCCGTGTTTATGGCCAAAAAAGAACTATCAAACCAGGTTTCTAACCATGTGTATGATCAAACCATATTTTTAAACAATTTTTAGGATTTTTGCATGGTTAGAAGTGGTTTTTGGTAATCAAACTATATTTATATGAAATAAAACAAGTTTGAACATGCATAAAATTGATCAAACCTGCTAAATCACCTTAGGTTTTGGCTTAAGTGAAGGAACCAGCTTCAATATTCCAGATTTTAGTGAGAAGATGATGTTCAAAATATCTAAAGTATCTTAAATATGCAGTAACTAAAAATAATAATTTAAAGGGGTTTTTTTTCAACTTTGGCTAGTTGGGCTTGTTAGGCCCCCCTTTGGGCCCAATTTTGGCCCATTAGTCTCGTTTCGCATGCCTGAACGTGAAATCCCGAGTCCAAGTTTATTTCGGATTCGGTTTTTGGCAAGAAAAATATATCTGGTGCTACAAACGGCGCGAAAACAAGTGTTTTTCAGCTAATTTCTTGTAAATATAGAAAAACATACTATTTATCTGTAAAAATCGAAAATATTTTCATGGATCGCTTAAAACATTCCAAATTAATGTTTTGTAAGTCTTTTCAGATTAACGGATGATACAATGCTTGTTTTGGAACTAATCTTCGTGTTTAACGTCAAAGCGGGTAGTTAAATGAGCATGATTTCGTTTAACTGGTTTGCTATCGTACTAAGGCCATAATATCAGTATGTTGGCTTGTATTAACCGTATATCACTTTTAGATGCCTCCCCCGAGGTATCTGGGTCATAACCAAACCCGTTTGGTTAATCGTTTGTTCGATACGCAATAAGCGGTAAATCGCTTATTTGATTTGTGAATACCAAGGTGTACTCGGTTTTGTCACCATGACCACATTCTCCCCCAGTTAAGAAATTTCGTCCCCCCGAAATTCACTATGCCAATTATACGCTCCTTAGGGACAAACAGGAGTATTTTTTTCGTTTTCAAATATATTTGGTTCCTCGTTGTGGATTTTACCGAACTTTGATCAATGAAATTTTTGATTAGTCATAACTGTTTGATTTTTCCCTTTCATTATTTATACGGGTTTCTTTACAAGGTTTAGTTGTGTGAAAGTTTCCATGTGGTACTGTCATCGCCTAGTCAATAAGGCAGTTGATTAGGTTCGATATATAGGAAGTTATCAGTAGGACTAAAATCATGAGTGAAACTTGACTCTAAAGATAGTTTTAGTCGATATGCTACGGGATTAAGTTTCAAGGAAACTTCGTACGGTTTCGCGTACGTTGACGTTAACTTATCGGTTTCCTCAACTCAAATAGCATTTTTCAAAGGTCAACAATTTATTAAGTAGATTAGTATAGTTCTTTTGTCAATCTCAGGCGGCTTACAGTTTGTTTTTGAATCTTACGAGCTTTATCTGTGGTTTCCGAAATCAATTAGGATTTTGCTTTTTTGAGTTTCGCCAACTTTCAGTCTAATGAGGTAGAAATATATATTCATGCTCGTATCGTACGGTTATAGTGTCGCTTGTATAATATTATGATAATTATTAGTATGCGAGGATTAGACCAGTGGAAAATGCTGGTCCTAAATTTCTCTAAGGTTTAATATACAGGCTCAAGGTAATTCTTTCAATGTCTGTATAATTCGTCCAGATCGATCGTTTGTTTGGGATACGTAGGTCGTGCTTAGACCGATTCGGTTTCCTAAGTTTGCCACAAATAAGAGGCGAAATGACTGTCTCGGTCTGAAATAATCGAAACAGGCACACCATGTCGAGATATGATTTTGTTGACATAATGATAGGCGAGCCTTTCAGTTGTGTAGTCGTTATGGATCGGGAGGAAGTGTGCAACTTAAGTTAGTCGGTCATCTAGAAACCGAACTACACTGTGTTCTCGGGATGATTTATAAAAGGGTGTTACGAAGCTCACAGTAATATGTTCCCACTTCCACTAGGTGTTTCGGTTGTTATAACATTACTGATGGTTTTTGATATTCTGCCTTAATTCTAGCACGAGTCAGCCATTCTGACCCCCAATAATATTCCTTTAAATATTTGTACATCTTATCGGCACCTGGATGAATAGAATCTTTGGACTTATGCGCTTCGTCCATGATCAAGTTGCATAGTTTACCAAAAGTTAGAATCCAGACTCGGTTTGTTTGAGGTATAAATTTTCATCAGTTTTCTTTTCAAAGTTCTGCTTGTCCACGTGCCAGATTTTGTTTTCTAAATGTTATTCTTTTAGGGCTTTCTTTTGGGCGATATAAAGAAGTTAAAAAAGATTCTTGTGTAAATCACTTGTACTATGGATTCCACACTCAATATTTGAAAAGTAGATATCATCATGCAAGTATTACATGTCCATCTTACGGCCCTACAAGTCAACCTACACTAGGGGTAACTGCAATCCAAAAAAAGTTGCGATTTATTTTATTAGTTCAAAATCTCATGTCAAACGTAGACGGAAGTGACGAACAATATCACCAATTGAATTTCAGGGATTGATTACCTTGAAACAGGTAAAAGAATGATAAGCTTTAATCCATTTTAAGTTAGTTTTTATTAAATAATACTCAAAAACTAATTAAACCACTAAACAAGTAAACCAACCGATAAAGCCTAATAATAAACTTAAACAACTCATATTGAACTTAACAATATTTTTAACCTTATCTCTATTTCAACAAACTTCACATGTGAAATCCTTATGATTAACTACCTGATTAATCTATATTATAACTAAAATTAAATACAGTTCATCAAAACTCTACGTTTTTTTTACTTTTCACATCCTTATTATGATTCTTCCTTGTTGGTGATCAGAATTGAAGAGAGTTAAGAGATAGATAGTGGTTTAAATCCAACTTACCTGTTTACTAGTCAACCATATTAACACATCGTTAACTAACTAATCAGATGCTAGTTGTTAGTTGAAAAGAACTGCACACTAGTCATTTAATTGATTTATGAACGTTAAGGACTAAACTATTTATTAATGTAACATATGCGTCCCCTATAAGAAATTGAAGGACATGTGATTTAAGCTTGTCTAAGAACTCCAATGTAGCTTTAATATTCGTCCTCCATACTGCTACTTTTATGGTCTTTGTGAACAAGTTCAATCTATAGCTTGTATCTCTATTGAATAGGATTCTAACAAACCTTTCAATATAATTCAATATAAATATATTCTAAATGAGTATAATCTAATTCATTTTTAATATGCTTTTTGCTTAATAATAAAATTCGACAAACCTTTTAATATAATTCAATATAAATATATTCTAAATGAGTAGAATCTAATTCATATTTAATAAGCTTTTTGCTTAATATTGAAATTCGAAGGCGTAGAAACCTTGGGGGATGTTGGTAGTGGAAATACTTTTGAAAGTGTGTTGCATGCAGCTATTAAGGGCATGTGGAAAATGGGAGCAGTATGCGCACTAACCTATATACTAATATATATGCATATATTTATGCTGAAAGCATAGTTCCATTAATTGCGTGGTTGTGATGTTGCTCGATTAACTGTTATATGCTATATGATTTTGTGTTTACTGATTTCATGGTTGGTTGATATCTTATCCTCATTCTCATTAGCATCCTCATAGTATGATCATACCCCATCTGAGTAGACATGTCCGAATCTGGTGACATGTTTAAAAAGACACACTTTTTGTTGCGAACTTATCCGAGTAAACATGTCCGAATCTAGTGGCATGTTGAAAGGACACGTCTATTTGTTTTATGTTAATTGATGTTATTCACTAACACAAGGAATTGTTTTATTTCTCAATATTATTATTATTATTATTATTATTATTACACCAAACTGTGATTTAGTCGCTCAACATGTGTTGTTGACAAACTATTTTTACGCATAATATAGGTTGTTATTTTAGATTATTTGAAGTGGAGAACTTAGTTTGAACTTTAGGAAAATAAATAAAAGATAGAATAATTGTTGTAAATTCTTTTAAACACTTTGTGTACTTTGATATGAATGAACTAAATTAGATATTGACACATTATTATTTTAGTGTCTTTGAGCTATGATACAAATATTATCCTGCCCCAGCATGTTCCTCCATAGGTTGGGGTGTGACAGAAAACAAGCGGCATAACAATATCTTGTGAATATGTGAGACAGATGCATTAGAGCTCGTTAAGTCCCAACATTCATTTATAACCATTAACTATGCATTAGCTGTGGAAATATAAATAGTACTATTGGGTTTGACAACTCCCGATCATAGTTAGTCATGCTAACCGCTGACTTACCTAGTCAAATGATCGTATATTGTCCAAGTATTTATCGTGTAATCCGCCACATGATGGGGCAAATGGAACAGGTCAGGCTTGGTTATAATACTCATAAATTGCAACTCATAATTTTAGCTAGACCACGAGGACCCCCCTAACTTGTTTTGGCTATCGTAACATGCACAGTGATTTATGTGTATCATATATGAATGCATTAGCTGTATGAGCATGCGTCTATTACCCAGTGTTTTCAAGGAAAACAGTTAAACAATACAATATACACCTTGAAGGTTTTCAAGAAAATAACATTTATATCATGTCATTAAAACATGTGGACTCACCAACATTATGTTGACGTTTTAAAATATGTTTTTTAGGGTAACTAATCAAGAAGAAACGTCTCTTTTAGTGCTGGTGTTCAAGCCAATAGCTATGATCATCCATGAACGTCACGCGCCCGCATTTCTGCCTTGACGATGTGTGACATTACATCACCTGATCACCACCATCGAAATTGACATCAATGATTGTGTCTTCATCCATTAAATCATTGTCATGGAGCTCCAAATCTAGTACCACAATAGTTAATTTTTTTTTTTTGGTATAAAGGGCATTGCCCCTGGTAAATGAAATAAAAGCTCAAACAAAATGGTTACAAAAAAGTGCATCCCCCCCCCCCCCTCCCTCGTAGGCATTATACTATGAAGAAGGTAGACCATAAATCAAACTAGACAAACTATGAACATATGACAAAGTAATTAAAATAAGAAAAAAACACTGTTTCTTCTTATGCATAGTCTTTATGTTGATGTCTCTCCTTATGCTTATTCTTCCTTTTACTCTACACATTATTTGGTCATGAACCGAGCCGTTCCATCTGTTTCGGACTCAACCTCCCGGTCATCATACGTTTCATAGCCTTCCTCATCAATTGCTAGAAAACTGATTACTAACCTTTACGCTTCCATTATTTTTTACGTCATTGAGCTTGCTCACGGATTTGTTTTGAATTGTGCTACGTTTCATAATCTTTGTCAGCTTTATTTTGAATTTGGCTTTGGCCCATTAGTTTCAGGTTAGGCGGGCCAGCCCCTAGAGCTGGTTTGGGCTGCCAAGAAGGAATCGGGATTGATTCCTGTTTACTTTGGCCCACCGTCGGAAAAGAAGTGATGCCGTAAAAGTGACTTCAAATCAGTGGCGAACCCAGGAAAAAATTTTACAGGGGTCGAAAGCGGGTCGGTGCCCAAAGTTCATAGGGACGACCGGGATTTTAACATATATATACCTTTAAAATTATTTTTTTCACAGGGGTCGGCCGATACCTACACCTTAGATGTAGGTCCGCCACTGCTTCAAATGAGAAAAAAAATGATTAAAAGCAAGTAGCATTAATGTTTTTTTTTGAACGACCAACTAAGTAACGTCGGGTACTCCGTACACGGACCCCATTGGCTATAGGTAGCCCGAGCCGGCCACGAGTCCGGACGGACGGAGCCCCTAGCGGTCCACCAATTAAGGGATTCTCCGGATAAAACCCGATCCCCACGCCTGCCAAACGGCACGACAGCGAGGAGCCGGTAAAACCGGGTGAGATCAGGACTGAAACCCTGGCAAACCAGGGTCATCCCTCATATCTCCCATATAAATTACCAATTTCAGAGGTGTTACTGTCCTTTTACATATTTGTTTACATTGTTGTTATTATTACGTCGAGCTAAACCCCTTATATGACTAAAAATAAATAAGAATAAACAAACGGATAATATATTGGATTCAAACATAGGAATCGTGAAATGTTGTATATGTTAGGGATGAGCAGAACGGTACCGGTACCGAATCGGTACCGCGGGTACTAAGGTTTTGAGTTTTCGGGACCGGATAAGGTACCGGTATTTCCCGAATTTTACCTCAAATATCGGTACCGTACCGGTACCAAACAATTGCAATTTTCGGGATCGGGATTTTCGGTACTGGTACCGGTACGGTACCGAGCTCATCCCTAATATATGTTATCAAACAAACACATAATAACAATAATATAAACAAACATGTAAAGGACAGTAACACCCATAAGTTAATGTTGAATTTAGACCGAGTTAACAATTTGGACGAAATTGGAAACGGTTGAGAAAAATCGAGGGTCTACTTGCGAATAAAAGTATTTTTGAACGAAATTTGCAAATATGACCAAAACTCATGGACGATTTTGGCACTTTACTCATATAATAGAGAAATAGTGAAAACATGTCTACCCCTGACTTAACGATTAAATTTAACAATGTTAGTGATTTGAATGTAATTGACAAGAATTGAAAGACATAGAGGGTCCATATATAAAAATAAACTTTTGGACTAAATTCGTAATATTTACCAAACCACAAGGATGAAAATGACAATTTACTTTAAAAGTATAAAAAAATGATGATGACGTCAATGACATGAAATACTGAATTCCTATTGGTCGATATTCGTGTAGCAACCTACAAACGCCACGTAGTCCTCATATTAAACTGCTTCGAACCCTCCCGAGCTTTCTTCTTTTCTTTCTTTTTTCTTTTTTTTGTAACTATATATATTATGATTATCATTCCATCAACAAACAAAACAAATATAATATAATAATAATAATAATATTTACTTCTGAAACCGATTATTATCTTTAACAAACCATGATCAAACTGTTTACATTGGTTACATGTTGGTTGTTGTTGTTCTTCGCTTCTGTTGATTCTAAATCCCTTGATCCTTATAAGGTATTTAAAAATTCTCTCAGTTGTTATATGTATCTTTATTTCTTTTTCTTTCAAATTGAAATTGCAACTAGAAAGTGGATGGATTCAGTTTGGGTTTAATTTGAAATATAGAGTTATTTTAGGGATTTTAATTTCACCAATTTTAACGGAAAGGTTTGCGATTAGATAGAATTTTGAGAAGAGAGTGGCTTAGGTTAGGAAGACAAAATAAATGAGATAATTTATTATTTAATTTAAAGCATGTCTGTCTGTGTGATGCAGGTTCTAGGAGTTGAAAAGGATGCAACTCAGAGGCAAATTCAGAAAGCTTTCCACAAGTAAGCATCTTCTTTTCTTAATTTCTTTCCTATTTAGTTTTGCATATCATCATCGTACTCAGTATATCCCGCTAATAGCAAAGCTATGGTAGGGTTTGAGTAGGGTAAGATGTAGACAGCCTTACCTCTACCCGTAGGAATAGAGAGGCTGCTTCTGGTGAGACCCCGACTCGATAGTAGTTTTGCATCAAGCCCCAAGGCACATAACACTCAACCATTGGCACACCGGCTGATTGGTGCACGTACCCTTGTATTTCGGCTATCAACACCACCACATGATGCATGATTAACCTTCCGTCACTTTTAACATTATTTTCACGAGATTAGTCAAAATTAGTGCAATATCACTTTTGCCCACCTGTGGGTTCACACATATATACATTATATGCGCGCACCACAAGCAGGGCCATTTAGTTTTGCATATATTATATTCATATTCTCATTCTCTTGTAGGCTCTCTCTTCAGTATCATCCTGATAAGAACAAAAACAAGGGGGCTCAAGAGAAGTTTTCTGAGATAAATAACGGTATGCTCTGCATTTCTCACAAGTTCTTTATGTTTATGTTTGTCAATTATGTTTGTTCGTGAACTGTTTGTTCGGTTCGTTTACCAGCCTTGAGTATCTTGAATGTAACATGGTTACCATAATATTATTTTACCATTACTGTATATCTTGCTTAAATCATTCTGTAATTGCTGTTGCCATATAATATAACCAAACTGTTTTCCCATTTTACCCTTTTCCAGCGTACGAAATATTATCCGATGAAGATATAACCAAACTGTTTTCCCATTTTACCCTTTGCCAGCGTACGAAATATTATCCGATGAAGAGAAAAGAAAGAATTACGACATGTTTGGGGACGCACGGGGAAGCCCTGGATTCGATGGTGGTGATGGCGGACACACCTTCTTTAGAAGTGGTGGGCCCGGTCAAAGTGGGTTCACATTCTCGCCCGATGATTGGCAAACAATGGGTGGTCAGCGCGCCAATTCAAAATCATACTCATTCTCCTTTGGTGGCAATAGTGGCGGCGGTGGTTTTGATGTTGGTGACATCTTTTCCAACTTTTTCGGTGGCGGCATGGGCGGCGGAGGGCAGTTTGGGAATTTTGGAGGGTCACGTGCGGGTTCTAGCAATTCTCGAAAAAGCAGCATAATGTCTGTTAATTCTCAAACTTATAAGAAACAAGTAATTGATAAGGGGATGACGTGGATATTATTATCTTATACTCCATCAATAAGAGGAATGCAACATTATGAATCTATCATAGAGGATGTTGCCAGCTCACTGAAAGACGCTTTAGAGGTGATTATCTTATCGCTTCTTTTGGTTAAATAATCAGAATTTGATTATGATTATTAGGCCTGTAAACAAATTGAACGAGCCGTTCAGCTGGAAGTTTGTTCAATTAACCAATGAACATGAACAAAAGTTTTTGATCATTTCGTTGAACGGACGAACATGAACACTTCATTTGTGTTCGTTTGCATTTGTGAACTGGTCGTTTATACTATTAACTAGCGTGTTCATTTTTTTAACGAACAAACATGAACTAGGAAACCCCGTTCGTTTAGCAGTTCTTGTTCAGTCATTTGTTCAGTTAAAGTTAGTGAAACATGAATGTGCCCGGTTTGTGTGTTTGTTCAGTTTATTTCCAGGCTAATGATTAAACACGCCTTTATTTTTAATTTGGTATACAGTTTGGTTACTTGTGTAGTAACATTTGTGTTATTAAAACTACTAGGTTGCAAGTGTGAACTGTGAAGTAGAATCATCTTTATGTAAGGAACTCGGTTTGAACCCAAGAAATAGGCCTCGGATTTATGTTTATTCATACAAAGCTAGTGAAAGTGGTTCATTGGTTGAGTACACGGGTGATATAGCGGTTAAAGATTTGAAGTCATTTGTTCAAGATCATCTGCCAAGGTTTTCAAAACGTGTCACGTGGACCCAGTTTGAGGCAGAATCCAGGACCACGGGATCTTTACCTAAAGTGATGCTTCTTTCTACTAAGAAAGATACTCCAGTTATATGGCGTGCGCTTAGTGGATTGTATCGCAAGCGTGTTATCTTTTATGATGTTAAGGTAAGTAACCTTTAAATTTAATTACATTGTGTTAGTTGGTTGTGATAATTAGTTTATAATTTTGTTCTTGGATGGGTCTGGCGTCTGATATATCATGCATTTTTTGATCAGTTATTTTTAAATTATGCATTCATAGAGGCTCTACATTTTGCAAGAACATGCCATGTCTGATTATTTTTATTAATTTCTTAAATAGTTATAATTTTCCAGAACATTCAAACAACCTTTTAGGGTTGTACACGGGTGGGTTTTGTACTCAAACCTAACCAAAAACCGAAGTTTTTGAGAACCTTTTGGTTTCAGGTTTTTTGGTTTTTACAATTGGCTCGATTTGGTATCAGCTTTTTTTTTTCTTTTTTTTTTTTTGGGTTTGAAATTTTTGTGTGAAAAAATGGCCCATATAATGAATTTGGGCCTGAACCTTTGGGCCTAGATCTTTTTGTTAATTAAGAATTAAATGCTTATTATACATTTGGATCTAAATTTTTTTTCTACACCATATATAATTTTATTTTTGAATCTATTTATAAATTAGCATTCAAAAATAAAAGTTGTAATCCATAATTTCAGTAACAAAGGTCAGTTTCTTTGGTGGTTACGTGTTTAGTTTGGTCATTCGTTTTATGAAAAAGTATTAAACCTAAACTGTCAATTTCGGGTTGGGTTCAGTTATGTCGGTTATTTCAGTTATGGATCCGTTACTTTCGTTTCATGCACCTATTTCCTAAATATGTTTCAAGGAGAACTAAGAATCGTCGGTACCTAATTCAAGAATTATTATTTTTAGGTCCAAGATACTTCTGATCCAGCAGTAAAAAAACTCGATGTGAATGAAGTACCAGCTGTCGTTGGTTGGCTATCAAATGGGGAGAAGCAGATTCTGAAAACCAGGATCCATGGGAAGGATATGAAATCAACAATTAAGGAAATTAGTATATTATTAGATGATTTTGAGAAGAAAAACAAGAAGTTAGCAGCTTCATCTCAGAGTAAGAAGCAAAATGCTGACTCAGATTCAGATAAAGAACACGCAGTTCCTTTGTTGACCGCCACAAATTTTGACACTGTTTGTTGGGAGAAAACACCTGTATGTATTATTGGCGTATTCAGATCATCTAAAGGACGGAAAAAGCTGCATACCATACTCTCATCCGTAAGTTTATTATTCTTTAGCAGTCTTATATTTATTTAATTCTCTTGGTTTTGTTTTGCATGGTAATTCGGTATGTGTAGGGTTAGTTGACTGAACGCTTCAATGAACGGTTTTATAAAAAAAATCATCAGTGTGTTAAACATGGTTATGAAGACTATTTCTATTTATGGCAATAATAGTCGTATTTTTTTAATTCAACAACTTTGGAGGGTTAAATCATAGGTTTGTCACGAACACAACAAGTTTAACCTTAAAAAATCATTTTTTAATGTTTTTGCATATTAATACTTTAAATTGCAAATTTACAACAAAAAAGTTGAAAATGTAAACACTTACAATTACAATTTAAACTAGAAAACCTGATGCCAAATTCTCTTGTTATAGAATAAAACATATTTTAAAAGACATTTAAAAAATAACCTGGTTGAACAGGCTAACCCGTCCGGTTGGCCTGGACCTGACCCGCTTAGCTAAACGTGTTCGCGGGTTCAACTCGAATCATCTGATGCATAAGAGGTGTCAAATGATTAGTTTCATATTGAAATTGGCCAGGATTTTGGATACTTTGACCTTTAAGACAAATGAATAAAGATATATTTTTCTTGTATATGCAGGTATCACAGAAATCACTAGTAAGGAACACGAGGGACTCGGTTTCTTATGGTCTTTTGGATGCTTCAAGTCAAACTTCATTTTTATACGCGTTCGATAAATCAGGGTTTAAATCATCAGATCGGCTGTTGATCGCGTATAAACCCCGTAAGTCAAAGTTTTCAGCCTTTACAGGAGATGTAACTTCTGAGGAAGTCGAGAAGTTCATCGGTTCGATTCTTAATGGTGATGTACAGTTTAGTAAGACAAGGCAAAAACCCACATTTAAGTGAACATTTTATTTAGTTTGTTTGCAATGTGCATTGGATGTGGATGAGTAAAACCTTTCTTTATGAGAAGTTTGTATAGATCTATGGTTTAAAATACTTTTTAACCTTTTAGAGCATTCCCAATCGGTTTTCAATGTATACTCCATTTTTTAGAGTATGGTTTTGAGTGGCTATGTATAGATGAGGCTATTCATGAAATATTCATGGTTAAATTTGGAAAATCATTGTTTACAATCTAAAATTTTATTCGTGGTTAAATTTGGAGAAACACGGTTCATTCTAAAATTTTTTAATGTTTTTTAAGTGGCTGTGAGTGAAGGGAAGATAAAAGATAATAATAACGATATAAAAAGTATTACTTAATTGGAAAGTAGAAAGAAAATATAGTGATTTTTAATGTAATTTTATAGATGCAGATAAAGAATGAATTGAGAATGCTCACTTGTTTGAATATACTAGCTCGGGGCATGCTCGATGCGGCGAGGTATGCATGCAAACATGACATCGAATGTGTAACCGGTGTTACCATTTCAGTATGTGCGTGACTTCACAAAAGTGTGTGCGTAACCTGGCGTAGTACGCTTGTAATGTGGCATTGGAAGCTTAACTAGTATTAGTAAGCACGTCATACAATGAATGTAGGTGCGAAATCAGGTGTCAGTGTGCACGTAAAGCTAAATTGATTGCGTCTTGACCCACAACCCGTTCCGCCTGAAATATGTTCTGACTTGACCCCTTTCGAGCCGAACCCGCCCAGCCCGACCCAAACCAAATTAACCTTTTTTATATCGACCCATTCTAACCTTAGCATTTTCGACCCATGACCCAAATGGCCGAACCTGCCCAACATGTTTGACGGTTCCTAATGGTAATCACGTAACATATTAAGTTTATAAAATGAAAAAAAGTATAGCAATACCATGCTCAAATTAAAGAGAATAAAATACTCGTTTTTATAGTATAATGTTTTTTAAATAATATTAACGTGTGAAAAAAGTTATAAACGTTTAAATGTCGTGGGATAGTTAGTTTAAAATGACGGATATATATGTAATTACTCTATAAATTAACAAAATGTGATTAAAGTTAAAGGACCAATTATTTTTTAATAAATTAAAATCAATATACATCATTTTGCTAAAAGACAAAATTATTAAAAGACAAAATTGTCCTTAAAATGTGTTAATTTTATATATTATGGTTTGTATTTAAAGCAATAAGTTTAGTATCTTTTAAAATTTATAAGATCCTTCACTCATCCTTTATATATTTAAAAAAGAAGTTTCGAATAAAATCAAGATGTATTACATTTGATATCTTCTAACAATTTTGGTGCCGCTAAGCCGCCATTGGGCCACTTGGCGGCACCATACTTGTCCACAACATTTGCTATTTTTTTTTGGTTATCATAACGAACATAATGGAACCTGACCATATAACAATTCTGTTTTTTCTTTTGTTTGTTTTAATTCCGATATCATAACGAATGTAACGGAAACCGACCGAATTCGCATAGACTCAACGTCTCAACGCACAGGACCAACAACGCTCGATTTACCAACGCTCGAGTTTACCGACCGACACTACTCTATTGGTTCACCCAATTTTTATACTTTTTTCTCTTTTTAGCTCCGGTACCGTGACAAACGTAGCCTAGCAAGAACCGACCGAATTTGTGTCAAGACACCGCCTTAATGCCCGCACCAATAACGATTGGGCTTTACCACCGCCCAAGTTTTTATCGACCAAACAACCGCCGTTTTAAAGAATTTATTTTTTTATATATGTTAATTTGATGAATATACTTTTTATATGTTAATGGTGTTTGTACCGTAACGAACGTAAACGATACTAACTGAATTCGCGTCAACTCACCGATGTAACGCTCGGGCTTTACCAACACTCAGGTTCTACCGACGCCCGGGTTTCAACATTGAGGTTTTACCAATTGTTCCGGCGCAACGCGCCGGGTGAAAATCTAGTTTGTTTCCAAATAAAATACTAAATAGCAAATTGCTGTTATTGTCGTTTATCTCACAAAAAGATTTTGTTCACATTTAATTTCTCAATTTAGACAGTTAAGCCGTCACTTGATTTGAAAAGAGAAAGACATCCATTTTTTTCCTTCTCCAACTCGCTCACATCATCAAATCACAACCAAAGTTCCACCACTTTCGCATTTCTTCTTTGCATTCCTGATTTACCGCTATATTAATAAAATACATTTATTTTAAGTTGTCATTTATTTTAAAACAATTGAAATCTTTTTATATAATTTTGGTTTTCGAACCTTAAGGTAGATTTAAAAAAAAATTAAATCGTTAGTATATGTAATATTTGAAATCTATTTATATAAATTTGGTTTTCAAACCATAATTATATATTAATTTAGAAATATTGGTTTTAAATAATCTCAACTATACCTTATCTAACGGTCCCAATTTTAAAGTTTGCTGATGAAGGTACAAACTAAAGAGGTATTTGTTTTAAATTGACCGCGACTAACGGATATTAACTCCGTTAGTGATCTGTTGTCGTGGCCCATCTAGGTGTCAAAAAATATTACGTGAAGCTCACGTGGCATCTGATGATGCTGAGTAGGAACACTTTGTTGGATCCACCACTAAACACATCATCTTCATCAATCATCAACACCACTAGTCCACCACCACCGCAACCATAGCTAAAACCCACGACCACCACCATGTCCATTCCCTGCGACCACCACAGTCTCCGGCCGATTATCCGGGATCCTCATCTGAACCCTAGAATCATTTTGCTGTCCTCCGTCTTCTCTAGACCGGAACCCACAATACACCAATAACACCAACAAGGATAAGAAAAACAAGCCTCTTTACAGTCCTTCGTCGTCTCTCGTCCAGTCCGGCCAAACCCCTTTAAACTCCGACCTCCCATTCGACTTCCGGTTCAGCTACATCGAGAGCATACGCCCCTGAGGTGGACCTGATTTCCGGTAAAAAAGTGACCG
This sequence comes from Bidens hawaiensis, assembly GCF_021521415.1. Lineage (NCBI taxonomy): Eukaryota > Viridiplantae > Streptophyta > Magnoliopsida > Asterales > Asteraceae > Bidens > Bidens hawaiensis. The sequence continues at coordinate 18,631 of NW_027503110.1, read as the reverse complement.
AGAAGCTTTTGGAAGCTAAGAGGAAGATGATTAGGGACAGGGTTCAAGGCTAAGAGTTGACCAATGTTGAGAGGATTGCCTTGGTGGAGAGTTGTGGGATGCATAAAACCAAAAGACAGATCAATTTGTGTAGTAGTAATTTCATCGCATTATTATTGTTACAAATTGTTACTCTCATGAGGGTTCAGATGACAATTCAGGAGGAAATTGATTCTAGGGTTCAGATGCGAATCTCGGATAATCGGCGGGAGACAGTGGTGGTCGCAGGGAATGTACATGGTGGTGGTCGTAGGTTCCGACTATGGTTGCGGTGGTGGTGGACTAGTGGTGTTGTTGAAGATGATTGATGAAGATGATATGTTTAGTGGTGGGTCCAACAAAATGTTCCTACTAAGCATCATCAGATACCACGTAATACTCAACCATCGGCACACTGGTCGATTGTTGCATGTACCCTTGTCTTTCGGCTATCAACGCCACCACATGATGCCTGATTAGCCTTGCGCCACTTTTAACAGTCCTTCGTCGTCTCTCGTCCAGTCCGGCCAAACCCCTTTAAACTCCGACCTCCCATTCGACTTCCGGTTCAGCTACATCGAGAGCATACGCCCCTGAGGTGGACCTGATTTCCGGTAAAAAAGTGACCGAGAAGCTTTTGGAAGCTAAGAGGAAGATGATTAGGGACAGGGTTCAAGGCTAAGAGTTGACCAATGTTGAGAGGATTGCCTTGGTGGAGAGTTGTGGGATGCATAAAACCAAAAGACAGATCAATTTGTGTAGTAGTAATTTCATCGCATTATTATTGTTACAAATTGTTACTCTCATGAGGGTTCAGATGACAATTCAGGAGGAAATTGATTCTAGGGTTCAGATGCGAATCTCGGATAATCGGCGGGAGACAGTGGTGGTCGCAGGGAATGTACATGGTGGTGGTCGTAGGTTCCGACTATGGTTGCGGTGGTGGTGGACTAGTGGTGTTGTTGAAGATGATTGATGAAGATGATATGTTTAGTGATGGGTCCAACAAAATGTTCCTACTAAGCATCATCAGATACCACGTAATACTCAACCATCGGCACACTGGTCGATTGGTGCATGTACCCTTGTCTTTCGGCTATCAACGCCACCACATGATGCCTGATTAGCCTTGCGCCACTTTTAACGTTATTTTCACGAGATTAGTAAAATAACATCAAAATTGGTGCAATTTCACTTTTGTCCACCCAAGGGTTAACACATATATAGATTATATGCGCGCACCGCAAGCAGGCTGATTTTTAAGTGTCTACAGAATATTCAAGACCAACCAAATACTTCCCAACTATAAAACTTAACCTCTTTTAATCAAAGCACCTGATATTCAAACCAAAGTTACAATAAAACAGTTTGGGTATATAGCACACAACTGATTACCCTAGCAAGCATTATCATCTTTGTTTGGTGCAATCCTCAATAACCGCTCATTTTGCAGTAAGTTGGCAGGAAATGGTGACTTGCAAATGGTGATGTGTGATTTGAGTCTAGGAATGTTTGGATGCGCGCTTCTGCACCGGTTGCATCTCAACCCCATTGACATGAACTTCTCATCCTCGTTTAATGTTGGTTTCCCATTTTCACTGATTTCTTGAATTACATCAACCGAGTCCCTAAAGAAAGGGGTGTTGAATGAGTTCCAGTGTTTCTTGTTCCTGAGATGTTTTGAGTCAAAATCCTGACTTATCACATGAAGGTGTAGTTGTCTCATTGAAGGTGACTGACAAGAAACAAAACCACAAATCAGTTAATATGATTAAACAAATAGATAAAATATTTATATTTAAGGCATATTTGGCTCATTAAATATTTCATATAACATCAAAAGCTTTTTAACCAAAAGTGTGTAACCGAAGACAATGCTGAAAAATCATTCATTTTGCCACCTCTATAATGACAGATAATAAGTTTGACCAAAAAGTCAATTTATTTGCATGTCTCCTTCCCTTTTGCGAATGTTGTTGGTTGAGTATAAGCAATAAAGCAACACGTACCGAATGGTATCCAAGACGGAACACCAATGATTGATTTTCCTTTAAAAAAGTTTCAGCCCACTTCACACCCACCGCGTGCATTGTCCTTAATATAGGAAGATGTTTTCGGTTCACATCCACAAGACGATCAAGACCTTTGGTTCTTGCAATCACCAAAATGTGCTTCTGTGCCTGAAACCCAAATGTGATTCACATTGCATTTTAAGATACACAGGCAACACATAGTGTGTGCGTGTCAGTTAGGGGGGTATAATTATAGGTCTGCATAGGTCGGTTGGAACCAAACCGAACCAACAATTTAACATCCGGTTTTTGGAAAAGGTTCGGTTTCAGTTTTCCGGTTTTCAGTTTTCACTCTGGGCTCAGTTTCGGCTTTTTCAGTTTTGCCATTTGGGTTGAAGCTTTGGGCAAAACAATTGGCCCAATTAATGAATTTGAGCCCAAATTATTTTTGTTAATTAGTGATTAACTGTTACACATTTGAGCCTAAAATTCTTGAACCACACCATCTATTAAAATATCATAACTTAATATTCAAAATTAAAAATCATAATCCATAAATTCGATTTTTACAGGTCTACTTTCACGGGTTCGTTTCAGTGTTTCGGGACAAAACCAAAAATTCTATTTTTGAGAGGAAAACCGAAACCAAACCGTCAGCTTTGCGTTTGGTTTGGTTCGGTTATATCAGTTACATGTCAGTTATTTCAACTTCATGCACACCGCTAGTTAAAGTAATAAAGAAAACAAAAATAACCTTTGGGTAAACATCATTCAAAACCACGACATCATCCAAAACTTCAATGACACCATTCCCATGTTTCTCAGGATGCATTGCCACCTTGTAAAGTGCTTGAGCCCATGTTCCCCAATCCTTGCTCATATTTTTAGATTCATTAACTTCAACAAACCCTTTCAATTTCTTGTTTGACACCTCATAACCAGATGATTTCTCTTGTGCTCTCACAATAGATGCAAAATTTTCAAAAAGAGACGAGTAAGCCTCGCGAAGAACTTTGCATCCAATGTTGTAGTCGTCTTTGAGGCAATTTGGTCTTTTAGGGTTCATATTTGGACCGAGCACATGTATGACATGTGTCACGCCTTGTTTAGAAAACATCGGGGATGTTGAAGGAAGTGGGACTGTAATTGATTTTCCGGGAGTAAGAGATCCGGCCCGTTTCTTGGTTTCAGTCTCCAAATCCAGGCCAGCAGCATCAAATATGGCAGCGTTTACACCTCCTCCGCCGGGTTTTAGCCTCCTGCACAGTTTACATATGGCTCTACAAGTCAAGTTTTAGAGTGGGTAGGGCCTAGTTGTCCTCACAAACACTTTTATGCTAACATAAAAATAATTATTTGTGTGTTAATAAGCACTGTAGAACTATAAACGAGCTGAGCCGAGCCAAAGTGGGCTCAGGCTTAGCTCGTTTACAAACTTAGTCGAGCAGGTTGGTTTATCATAACAAGTTGAGCTAGAGACAGCTCGTGGCTTGTCCAGCCAGCTCATTTATTGTTAATTTTTCTATATTTTACACATTGATGTATATCAAAACTGAAAATAAGATTTCGACACGTGATTACATGAGGCAAAATTTATAATTTATATATGCTAAAATTCGGGTTATGATTTATATATAATAAAACTTGGTCTTTACTCTTAAACGGGCCAAACGACAATTTTCAACACTAAGAGAATTTTCAATATAAAATGTCATACATATTTTACAACTGTATGTATGCATGTGTGTGTGTATAAACTTGAACTTTAATGCAAATGAACCACGAGCCAAGCCGACCTTGGCTCATGCTCGGCTTGGTTCATTTACAAATGAGCCACTTTCAAGCGAGTTTTTTCGAGTGAGCTGCAAGCAAGCCATGAGCTTTAAAATTTACCAGTTGGCAGCATTGGCTATTACATTGCAGTGCAAGCCACCTCCTGACCGAAGCTTTGTAATATCCCCAACAAAAGTAAAAAACTTTGTCGGGTCAATATTCTTCATAACAGCCTTACTCTTCACCATAGACAATATCTTTAACCCATGAGACAAGTCGACCAAAACAAGCCTTCCATTCCCAATCTTGTTCACAAATTCCTCAACCGTCTCAACTATAATCTCAGACGCCTTTTCAATATCAAACTGAAAATCAGCAGTAGATATAAACGGAAATGCTAAAGTTGGAACACCATCTAAAACATGGGTCCCACTTTCTTGACCTTCGTGATTTTCATTGGTAGTTACATTTGATGGCTCAGGTATGGTTTTATCAGATGTTACATTTGATGACTCAGGTATGGTTTTATCAGATGCTACATTACTTGGAGCATCAACTCGTTTTAGAAACTTCATAATTCCAAGTTGAATTTTAGTATCTGTCTTTTTCCCGCCAAATATGCCAGGTGGAAGAACATCTGAAGAAGAAAGTGATCCATATGTATTAACAGCTTCTTGAACATCATTTTCATTTTGACAAATCGTTATTCGTGTAAACCCTTCGTTTAATTTGGGCAATTCTTTCTTTTTAAGCATCTGATTCACAACAGCAGCTGCTCTTCCACCTTGTAAGTTTCCTTCATGCCCGGTTCGTTTAACAGATCGGGATATACAAAGCTTTGCTGGAAGATCAAGAACTACTGCGTGCATGTCTACTTGGTGCGATTCTTTGAGTTTAATGAAATCTGCACGTTGTTCTATGTTAAGATTGCATCGGTCAATTAACATGCTTTTTTCGTCTTTTAGTGAGGTGGATGATAGAGCTAGACATTGTGCTTTTGTTCCCGCTTTGTCATTCCCAATCGTGTCCTGCAGAAGACTACATTCAGTATGGTATATTGGGGACCGAATATTATGACAATGAATTGAATATTCAAATAAAGTTTATGAACTTTTAGGGGAGTGTTTGGAGTTAGTTTCAGCCCTGGTTTTAAAATTCGTGATGCGCTCCGATGCGTTTTGATTCAAAAAGCCGATGTGCTATGCGTACGGATCACATACGCATGCACGGTGTTTGTTATTAAGAGACACTAAACAATTGTTTAGAGATAATGTTTTAACTTGTTAACTTTTAAACACTAAAAAATAAGAGAACAAAACAAATAAACTTAAAAAAAAAAACGTAGTACCACCAAAGAAATTTATGTATAACCAAAATAAGTCTTAACTCTATGTGTACAAGTAGTCTATGAATAAGGTACAAGGAATCTATACATAAACTCACTTTAACTCAGAAACACACGCATCACGCATTATGCGACTTAGCGCGCATCATCCTCACATCAGATGTTTGCAGCACATCATGCGCATCACGCATTATGCGCTCCTGATGCGCTCATTTTAGAACCAAGGTTTCATCTTGTTCTTGGGGCCTTACTTTTTGCCTTAACGCGGTCTGGCAGTATAGTTTCGTTAGGGAGCGTTTAGGCAGGATTCGTGCTGCATTATTCATGCCGCACTATTTCTTTATCTGTTACTAGTATATTTTTCTCACCATATTGTTTTATCACTAGTTTACTGCTATCATTTTTAGTAGTTTTTGTTGTGTCTCGTCAGACTTTATATTATCCGGATACTATAACTTTTCCATCAAGAACATGTTTTGGTTTATCAAATCATGGCAAATAAAGATCAAATGATAAAAAGCAATTATAACAAACATTTTGGTGTGCATACCTGACAAACGCGGAGCCAGGGTCGGGTAGAAACCCGCATAACATGATCACAGAAGGTTGATTTACCACTACCAGGCGCACCGACAAGTATCACCACTAAGGGTTTATTATTATTATTATTATTATTATCTTCTTGTTTGCTATCTGTAAAAAACAAAATCATTCAAAATAGCAGAAAGAATAAGAACATGGGTCGATTTTTATAATTTGGAAATGAAAATGCAATTAAGCGCAAGAGCAACTTGGGTTTTGTAAGGATTACCTTTAGGATTCATGATTTCATCGTCGACTTCCATAATCAATGGCAAAATAAATAGTTTTTGTTTCCCTGTTTGTTCGCAATTGACTCGTTTAAACCTCAAAGGTTTAGGGTTCCTATTTGGGTATTGGAAACAAATTGATGCTGTCAAATTAGGTTAAAAAGGTAAGTACCAAGGAGTTAATTGTACTTTTAAATGTGGATTTAAATCTAAGTGCCATCATCATCATAGAGGACAAAGTCGTCTTTTAACGCATAACCATCATCATCTAAGTGCCAAGTGTTCACATAATACCGAAGTCGTTCATCATCGTCTCAATCTTTATTCATCATCATCATCTCACATACTATACTTTCTTCCTAATTAAAACCCAAATACACAATCTCAAATTTCTTCAATCTTGTAACCAAGAATCCACCAAATGAAACCCATCACTACCACCACCAACAAATTCTTGCCAACATCAATAACCCACTTCAATTCACCATCGTTCTCCCCCAATCCAACCCTAATGTCCAAATTTCAAACCCTAACAACCTCAATCACTTACTCTCCTTGGGCATCCCAAGAGCGGAAAACCCACTTCTGATTTCCCAGAAGCCCATTTGAAAGCAACAATCTTGATCTAAACCCTAACCCTAATATTAAACCAGAGAAAGTGGCGATGGCTGTGGAGTTGGTGGGGGTGGTGATGGAGTGGGTTGGAGGGAGGTGGGGTAGGCGATGAAGATGGGAACGGAGGACGCATGTGTAAAATTACCACCTTGCCAGAGTTAGGGTATTTAGATATGTGTACCACCATAGCCGCCCCACCAGCACAACCATTGATTTTGTCCCCTAGCTACCATGGTCCCTCCACCCCCAAATGCCCAGGATAAGTCAAATATGTGTGGTGATTGACCGATGGTGGTTCTAGACTTGTTGCGTAAGGCCCCGTTCCGGGTAGTGCTACTTTGGTGTTGGATTTACTCATAAACACAGTTTTAAAATAAGAGTTAATTAAAATCTTTCGCGGAATACTTAATATTAAACGTTCTTAAATTACATAAGTACTAGTTCTGAGCAAAATACATTAAGTCTTTAACAATAAAATAAACAACACACGGATCTTCCGTCTTCAATGCCAGTCTTCATTCATTTGCCATGTGTCTCTCCTCAAGCAACCTGCCTCATCCTACTCACCTGCGTGCATACTAAAAGTCAGCTACACTAAGTGAGTTCTAGTTTAACAAGATATAGGATTATTCTTACACATTTGTACCTGTAGGTACCGTTCTTACCTTTGTCATGTTCTTATGTCCTTTCGTCTTACATTCACATTAGTTTATTCTTTCAATTACAAATACTTATTCTTACACGTTCCTTTATGTACAAACAATTATTACTTATACTATTCTTACGTTATTCTTACACTTTCTTGTAAACATACAGTTATTCTTACATTCTTGCATAGATATTATAAGGGTCTGCCACCCCCTCTTGCACAGATATTATAAGGGTCTGCCACCCGACCTCTTGCACCGATATCGTAGAGTCGGCCACTCTATTCTTGCCCAGGTATTATAAGGGTCTGCCACCCTGACTCTTACATCACATTCTTTCTATACTCTTACAATCATGTTGAGTTAACAAACTAGGCACATACAAGTTCTTACAACTTTCTTTCATTCTGACATCAGTTATGCACATTAATCATACACGTATATATTCTACTAGTCTTACAAGTATGCACACAGCCCCGAAAACATTTCAGAGAGAAATGGGGATAGAACTCACATGGGTCCTATCTTTTTCGGAGTTTATGGTTACACCTCTTCTCAGCTGGGCACGGTTAACTGTTTAACAAGTTACGAGCATCAGTTATCTGTCTCTACTACTTCTTACATCTGGGTTAAATGAAACCCTCAACTATGGGGGTCCGGGGGCAGCGCCCCTGGTAGCGGGGTCTAGGGGCTGCAGCCCCTAGCAGGGTCCAAGGGGCAGAGCCCCTGGCTGGGGTCAAGCTTGGAAAAATTTTATTTTCATTAATAAGCCATTTATCAAAAATGCATCAGAAAATGACCCGTTTTACAACAATTTGAAAGAGTTCGCACGGAAGTTCGCTTCGCATGGGAGTTCGCTTCGCATGGGAGTTCGCGTCGAGTTCGCTTCGCATGGGAGTTCGCTTCGTATGGAAGTTCGCTTTGCATGGGAGTTCGCTTCGCATGGAAGTTCGCTTCGCATGAAAGTTCGCTTTTCATGATTGAGCGATGCGAATTCATGGATTCGCATGGCTTGTGCGATGCGAAGTCGTTTTATGTGAATAGAACCTCCTTTTCTTCATTTTTGCCATTTTAAAGCCACTTTACTTCTTGACCCTTCCTTAGGACCCGATCTTTCCCTTTTTATGGGTTTTGGGTTGTACCAACTTGTATACCTGTGTCTTACTAGGTCCAAACACCACCTTTCCTTCCTATATCGCACCCGTTAGGTTACGAATCACCAAGTTTATATTTTTCTAACATCTTACAGCCCTATCTATCATTATATTAAGTTGCATGTCGAATCCAACCTTAAAAAAACTTAACCTTTTAGCCGAACTCACCTTTTGGCCTTCGAGTTCGGGTTCAGATCTGGACAACATGTAGATCTAGACGTGTTCTTGTTGTTTGAATACACTTGAACGACAAAATCTTCCTTACTTTAACCCGGGTTTGGATTAGGGTCTTGAGAGAGAGAGAGAGAGTGTGTGGAGGTAAAGAAAATGGTGAAAATGTGGAGGGGTTGGGTTTATATAGGGAGCTATGGGCCCCACAACCCACTCCCAATTCCAACTCCAATTATTATCCAAATATTTACAAACACAATTAATCAAAACATTTCTTCATTATTATTAACAAAATAGGATGTTACATGTTAGCAATGGAGAGTGTTCTGAATTGGAATGGTATAAGATACTGAAAGGGATTGAGGATGAAGAATGCATGTCGGTTAATGATGTCACACCCCAACCTACACCGGAATATGCCAGGGCATGAGTGATTACACAGTAGCTCACAAGCCAGTATTAATAATAATGACAATAACTAATTAATGTATTTCATAAATCAAAGTATATCACAATACAAACAAAAACAATCCATTATACAAACTAGCTTTATATTTAATGACCTAGAGCCAAAACTAAATGTCTTCTCAAACATCCAATTCTTCAACTAGCAAACCATCAACACACATAAAAATAGTGTTTGATCAATATAAAGTTGAGTGAGCAATACACAAGTTTAGATACATTTATATTGTAAAACAAAACAACTCTTATGTGGACCCTTTCGAGCTAACACAAAGTGTAACGATTCCGACGAAACCAGGTATACTCTAACCGGTAGACAATAGTTACGTTATATTTAATTTCGGGTACATGAATTACCATAGTAATTATACGAGAATACATGGTTCACTGTATTGATTGTACGTGAATATATAATTCAGCGTAGTGAACATGCGATTAATCGATCGATAGTTATTGAAACCCGAACGAATCGAGGGTTCAATTATAGACGAGATATATGATATTTAGTGATGTTTACGAAGTATTAAAGCTTCGGGATAAGTGAATTAAAGCTCAGAAAAAGAATTTTCGATTTAATGGTACTTCGGTACGTTAAACGAAACCTTTAATACCAAACCGAGCAAGAGACGATCGATCAAGCCGAAAAAGATGCGCGATTATTAATAATATGATGTTCTAAGATAATAAATGCCATGGTTTAAGTTTTTAAAGTTTTTAAATCGGTTTTATATAAATTTCATTTTTAAGCCGAAAAACGACCGTTTTAGCCTCGTTTTAAGCTAAATTAAACATTTAACCGAAAAACGAACTGAACCAGATTATCCAAAACATTATCCAGATTTCAGAAATCCAAATATGTGGCTAGAAATGGAGAGGTGGGTCCCACCCCACCCCCCTTGAGTTCCGATCGGACCATAAGGGTTTATACCCTTCCTTTATTTTTTTTAACAAACATTCCATATCCATCTTCAATTCTCTCCACATCATGATCAAAAATCCAGAATTTTTGCAAGAAAACCGAGGTAAAAATCGAGTTATTTACGTTTTCATCTTCGTTTCTTGAGTTTGTTTGCAAGAAAATGAGGTTTCAAAGATGAAAACTGATTCTTGCATGATCAAGTGATGTATACGGGTTATACAAGGGATCTTGGTCCAAGAAAGGAGTTAAACGAATCAAAAACGAATTTTTACGGTTTAAACTTTAGTTTTGAAACAATAACCGAAACTATAGTGTAAGAGGCTTGATCGTGAGTGTAACTTGCTTGGTATTGTGGTACGTTGATTGTAGGTTCTGTATTTAGTGGTAGATAAGGCGGAAAAACGAGTTTGTAGCTTGTAGTGGCGGAGATCGAAAGTTAAATTCGGTTTATGTTCTGTTATGGATTTTTGGACAGATTGTGGATGGTTTAGAGTCAGGTCATGAAATTTTACTGAGGTGTTAAATACATGAGAATATGAGTTCTGTGAAATTTTGGTAATTTTTGGACAAAGGATGAATATTTGGTGAATTTAATGCTCGGTTTTGGATAAAAATGGTGAAAAATAGTTAAATATCATGAAATATTCTGGAAAATTGCAGATAAGCTTTTTATATCATGTAAAAGTCACACACAAAATTTTAGGTCAGTTGGAGAAGTCTAAGTAGGCTTTTCGGTTAAACAAGTTCTAGGGTTTTCTAGCTCGGTTTTAGTGAAAATGGCATGTAAAAAGAGATTTTGATTCTGGAAAAATTACAGGGGACTATGTGGATGGCAGGGGTCATCCAGGAAAAATTTGGGATTTTTCTAAGGTCGTTTGTTATTTACGACATATTTAGTGTTTAAATGGTGTTTAAAAATAGATAAATAAATTTTAAATATAAAAATTAATTCTGGAAATATTTTTATAAATTTCCCCACTGTCAAAATGTTATTTGTGCAAAATCTCAAGATCCGAGGATGAACGGATATTTATTTGGAATAAAAGTGAACTTTTATAATATAAAACGCGTAAACCAGCAAAGTTCGGGTAGACGAGCTGACTGGTGTATAAAAACCCTAAAAAATGAACTATTTTCATATAACTGAGTTAAACAAGTAAAAATAAATTATCCGAAAATAATTCGGATGATTTGGGTAATTTTAAACGATAAAACAGTTTCCGGTGCACTAAAGACGGAAACGGGTCCCGCGGCCAATCGGGGCGTCTAAACCGAGCTCTAATTTCACAACTTTAAATAAATTATCAGTCAACGACTATTTTCGGATCGTGTGTGTCCAAGCTCATTTTTGAAACGTAAAAACGGATAATCGTGCTAGGTACGCAAAACGGGGAAAACAAACTAATGGTAATTTGACTATTGAACTCTAAACGATATCACAATCTGAGTCCGGAGAAGTGTTTCTGGGTTAACATTGCCCCCGGAATGGGTACAGTACTGGGTTACAGTGTCCCCAGATGTACCGGTCAACACGGTTAAAGTTATATTAATAGTGAGTGTATAGTAACGATCGTAGGGATCGTATTACAGATTGGACGTGTTAACTGATAATGATTGTTGTTACCTGCTTGCATGTGCTAAGGTGAGTTTCACGAGCCCCTTTTTCTGAATTGTTTTTAAATATTTTCCCGGGGCGGAAGCATGTTACTACTGAAATGTTTAAGTACATACTGAACGCATGGATTTGCGTGTATTTACATATATTTTATTGTACGGGAATCGTACGAAAATGTACTAAGATGGTAATTGTCTGAGTTGCTAACATTCTAAGGCCCCGGAACACGAGTGATTAACTGAAAGCCGGTAGAGTGTGGATAGTACTATTGGTCTGACAAACCCAACTGGTCCGGCATGGATTTGCTGATGTTTCCCAGCCAGTTGCACATGTCTATTTTGTTGTTATATATATTTTGCTATGTAATGTTAGACATAGCGGTTTGGGGCAGGTCCGTGGGCGGAGTATGCCACGGGGGTTGCGTGTGGATAGTCAGAGGTTTCACTTGTGGGCTCAGCATAATTACATCGATAATATTATATTATGATAATGATTTATCATGGTTTACTCAAATTGTGAAACTCACCAACTATTCGTAGTTGACCCGTTTTCTCACATGCTTTTTAGGTACAATTAAGATGAAGTGATTGCTTACGTGCTAAGTGCTTGATGTGTGTAAGATTTGCGTGCGGGATGTTAGGATACATTATAATAAATAGAATTATGTATCGTATTGTATGATGTGTGTATTACCTAGACGGTAATGAAATATGAGATAATGTAATTTGAAGTATATTAATGTATTCAGTTTTCTTTATAAACAATGTGGTTGATATCAGAGGTGTCTGTTGCATCCCGTTTACGTTTCCTCTGCGGTTACGGGGTGTTACAGAAGTTGGTATCAGAGCCATTGGTTATAAAGATTTAAGATGTCTTTAAAAGATACCCGTAGCTCAAGTATTATAGGATCTGAATATCAACTAATAATTTATAGTGACGAGATCTGGATGAACTTGGATGGACAAGTGAGTTATTATGGTCCGGAACATAATAACAGACTTGTCCGCACGAGGGAGTTCAGGGGAAGTCACGGGGTACATTAATAGGTAAAAATGGCAACATATGTGTAAAGTATATAATATTATTTATACGTGCTAATGTGTATATATATATGTACATATCTTGTGGGTATATGTATTGAGAAATAGGACCCGGATAGGGAACCGGGGGATGAAATAATAAAAGTACTGAGGATGCTGAAAATTTCTAGAGCATCGGCTGATGATAAGTCTGACTTATCGGGCCATAGTTATGATAGTACCAAGTTAGATCTCCCGTTTGACATTAACCAGAAATATCTAGTAACCGTCACTCCCAACCAAAATTGATGAATCCCTTACCCTACCAACACCGGTACCGTATATTCTAATAACCCCCTATGTTCACCCGAACCGCCGACCCTCACGTACGGATGGACTTGTACCTGAACCCATTCTTATTCCATTAAGGTAAATAAATAAATAAAATAAAAAAAAATAAATAATAATAATAATAATAAATTTGATAATAAATGAGCAGATAAAAATAATATATAGAAATATATATGTGTATTTCTCACTCTCAAACATATGAGACATACCACCTCCAGATCGAGAATCACCGATTTTAGCGAACCTAGAACGCCTGAGGACATTGACTGAGCAAGTGATAGAGTTTCCCATAATAGTAAATGATAATATTTGAAGGCAACATGGGTTGCGCGATTACCTTGAACCTTGCAACCCCCTATGTTATCCTTACATCCGTTAGATGCCTATACCCATGTATACTCGAATAGAATGATTACCCATACACAAAGAGGTGTTGGAATCATTATAGCATAGTTGGTTGTTCGCTCGTAGGTGGTATACCGTGTATGCCGGATATACAAATAGACACGGATATTATAACTCCGTGGTACGTAATCGTTTGGTACTCACGGTGAGCATGTATCGGTTATGCTGACATGCAGAAGGATATTGAAATCAAGCATATTAAAACATTAATCCTTATTGAGAAAGATCTATATGTCAGTTGGTGACAAGGATTATGAAACATATTTAAACGTTAACCGACGTCAAGTTAAGTCCATATGTTATTATATTTGTGGGACATATATACTAGATACTGGTATGTGTAATATGTATGATAATATTTGGTGTGTATGTGTACCTACTGTTATGATTGAGCTGGTAACGAGTTATACGGTGAGATTAGTATTGATTACTGCGTACGGGATGGGTACGGCAGAATGACATAAAAAGAGTAACTCCAATGATGGAGATTGATATGATTCAGTTGATTGCTCAAAGATAGCAGATGATGATACCGAATGTCGTATCACAGATCACTGCTAGTGTTGTTGCAAATGTGATTGCAAAATTATAGATTGAGCAATCACATGAATATGAATATTTCAATTCTTAGTGGTATTACTAAGAGTGATAATGTCCCACCGAATACTATTATGACTACAAGTATTAGTTATAAACTAAACATGAATAGTAGTCGTAATGAATTAGATCCGGTATGAAGGATATGTTTGTTGTTTGTGTTAAGGAAATTATTAATAGTTTACTGATGGTAAAGGGAGGAATAGATTAACGAGTGGATAGAAAAGATCGAAATGGTTAAGGATATTGGTAAAAGTCTAGAACATTGTGTAGTAAAATATGCTACAGATATGTTGGTAGATTATGTTGTATCGTGATGGAACACGATGGTACAAAATTATAGTTAGAAAAATTATTACTCAGATGATATGGTCGGAATTTAAAATTCTTGGGCTAGAACACTTTTATTCAAGTAATTAAGTTCAGAGATTGGAAACTGAGCTATGGAAAATAGAAATATTGTGTGCTGATCACTTAGAACACGCTAATCGTTTGAAGGAATTGTCATGTCTGGTAACATGGCTAATTACTCTTGAAACTAAGCGAAGTGAGCGCTATATTGGGGACTAACTCCATCGATAAGGAGTATAGTCAATCCTGTAAAATATACAACCTTTGGAAGGGTTGTGTCACAAGCCAGCATTGATATATTTGACTCTATGGGAAGCAGACTGGAAGGACGTTAGGTGAGACGTCGAGTGTTAAAGAAGAGAAATGATAAATGTATAGTGCAAGATAGGCTTTTGAATAAGTAGGTATGTCCTACAACCCAAAATTATACTAAGACTAGTTCTGGTGTGAAAACATGAGCCGCATGAAGGGTCCTTCTCTAAATGTGGAAAATATGGTTATCGGCAGGAAGAAGAATGTCGAGTGATAGTAGGCCACAGGTGTGGTAAAGATGGACGTAATGCCCCAATTGTAGAACCAATTGAAGCCATGTGAACCGGCAACCCCAACCCATTCGTGTACAACCACTTCGAACCCAACAACTTCAATAAAAATCCACCCAAAGAAATCAAATTATGCCAAACAGTTGTACTTGCTATGAATGTGGCAGTACAGAACGTTTCAAGAGAAGTTGCCCAAAGTTGAACCAAGGTGTCGTTGGAAGATGAACCTCATGACAAGCATCAACCTCTGATCAAGCAAGGAGCCGTGCTTTTGTGAGTAATCCGAATAAAGCACGTCATGATCCAAAGGTGGTACTAAGTACGTTGTAGTTTTAAATCAATAGGCTTCAGTGATATTTTTACGGTTGTCGATAGAAGTTAGTTCCTGTTAACCTCCTATCATTTGGAAAGATACCGATTAGTGAAACTATAGAACCCTATACTGTAGAATCGCTAACGGTAAACCCCTAATGGTCAACTAAATTGTTCGGAATTGTCCTATTATTCGGATCGATTAACCTTTCCTTATTAACCAACGACCAGTAAGGTTAAGAAGTTTTGACGTAACAGTTAACATGGATTGGCTAATTCAACTTGAAGCTGAAATCAAATATGAGAAGGAGATGATTAGAAACTCTCTTTCGGACGATGAAGCGATTAGATACAGAGAAAAGTATTTAAAAGAAAACATATAGAAGATGTTTCGGTGATACGTAAATATCCAGAAGTTTTCCCAGAAGAACTTCCTGGATTACCGCCAACCCGACAGGTCGAATTCAGAATCGATTTAATACCTCAAGCTGGCCCTGTTGCTAAAGCATCTTACCGACTTGCACCAACTGAAATGCAAGAATTATTGGATAAGGTTTTATACGATCTGGTTAGTCACCATGGGGTGCACCAGTGTTATTTGGGAAATGAAAGACGGAAGTGTTAGGATATGTATTGATTAGGGAGAATTGAATAAAGCGACGATCAAGAATAGGTATTCACTTCTTCGAAGTAAATGATCTGTTTAACCAACTGCAAGGGGCGATTTATTTTTAGAAAATTGATCTTAGATATAGTTATCACCAAATGAAAAATCCAAGAGGAGGACGTTGCAACAACAACGTTTCGGACTCGTTACGGCCATTATGAATTCTTATTTATGCCGTTCGGGCTAACAAATGCGCCGACAGTGTTCATGGAACTCATGAACCGAGTCTGTAAACTTTATTCTGACAAATTTGTCATAGCATTCATTGATGATATTTTGATATATTTGCAACGGAAGGAAGAGCACGAACGACGTTTAAGGAAAATGGTGGAAGTGTTAAAGCAAGAGGAGTTATACGCGAAGTTTTCGAAATGTGACTTTGAATACAGAAAGCATAATCCCTTGGTCATGTTGTAAAGCAACAAGGATTTCACATAGATCCAAATGAGATAGAAACCATTAAAATTGGCAGACCCCAAGGCGCCAAAGGAAATGCGCCAATTTTTAGGACTAGCCGGAGACTATCAGCGGTTTATTGAAGAATTTTTTTAGCATTACCCAACTCATAATCCTTTGTACGACGCAAATGTACAAATTTTATAGATGATAAGAGACCGCAGTCTCATATTCAACGAAGATGGGTCGAGTTGTTAAGCGATTATGACTGTGACATCCGTTATCACCCCGGCAAGGCTAACGTCGTAGCCGATGCCTTGAATAGGAAGATCGGGTTAAGCCATTGCGAGTGCGAGCGCTGGGGGTGATAGTCCAGTCGAACCTTTCGGACCTGATTCGAGTCGCTCAACGGGAGGCGTTGAGAGAGGAACAATTGGAAAAGGAGGAACTTTACGGCAATGAGAAGAATTTCGAACAGCACGTGGACGAAATTCTCTACTTCCAAAAATCGGGTTTGGATCCCGACCCTCCATGACCTTCGTGAATTAATCATGAACGAAGCGCATAGATCGAAATATTCCATACATCCGGATCGGATTAGACTATTGACGATACGAATATCCGAAAGGATTTTATTAATGGCCGAGTTTGGAGAAAGATATGGTTACGTATATTGGCGAATATTTAAGTTATGCAAGAGATAAGGCTGCACACCGAAAACCCTAGGGAACGCCACAACGACAGAAAATTCGCCAATGATAGTGGGAATAAATTACAATGGATTTCGGGAAGCAAATTCCCAAGATATATCAAAGGCATGATGCAATTTGGGTAATCGCGGATCGATTAACCAATCCTCGCATTTCATCCCAATCCATGACGATTACCACAATGAATTCTCGCCCAAATTCATGATGGTGAAATGGTATCTCATCGTGGAATACCATTTTCAATTATCTCAGATCGAAATGGGCATCCTACTTCCATTATTGGAAGGCGGGGAAGGAAGCATCGAGAGCTTGAAGCTTTCTGTGGGTGAAGTAATTAGCACCAATTTGTTAAATTGAAAATGGGCGTCACTCAAGCCATAAGATTTGAATCGATTCGAGAATCAACCAATCGGATTTATAATATTTAAGATAAGTTGAAAGCAGCGCGAGATTGGCAAAGGATTTATGCCAACATTCAAAGGAAACCATTGTCACTGGAAGGAGGTGACAAGGCATTTTTAAGGCATCACCTTAGAGAGGTGATATGAGGTTTGGCAAAACCGAAAATAGCTCCTTAATATATTGGACCTTATGAGACTATCTCCATGATTGGTCATTTAGTTATCGATTAAAGTACTCCAGGGGCTAAGTACTATACATGATGTTTTGCCATGTATACGGATTGGAAAGTACCTAAGCGATGAGGCAACGAAAGTACTAGTAATGGAGATACTCATAGAAGACATACTTGATATCATAAATAATTCCGTAGAGATAGTAGACGGGAAAACTAAACAGTTTGGACACACCAAGCTTTATTGATTAAGATTAAGTGGAATTCACAGCGAGGACCAGATTATACCTGGTAACGCGAGGGTGAATTCTGAAGGAAAAACCCCACCTTTCCCTCGGAAGGGGATAGTGGGCGTGTAAAATTTCGAGGACGAAATTTCTTAACGGGGGGAGAATGTAACGATTCCGACGAAACCAGGTATACTCTAACCAGTAGACAATAGTTACGTTATATTTAATTTCGGGTACATGAATTACCATAGTAATTATACGAGAATACATGGTTCACTGTATTGATTGTACGTGAATATATAATTCATCGTAGTGAACATGCGATTAATCGATCGATAGTTATTAAAACCCGAACGAATCGAGGGTTCAATTATAGACGAGATATATGATATTTAGTGATGTTTACGAAGTATTAAAGCTTCGGGATAAGTGAATTAAAGCTCAGAAAAAGAATTTTCGATTTAATGGTACTTCGGTACGTTAAACGAAACCTTTAATACCAAACCGAGCAAGAGACGATCGATCAAGCCGAAAAAGATGCGCGATTATTAATAATATGATGTTCTAAGATAATAAATGCCATGGTTAAGTTTTTAAAGTTTTTAAATCGGTTTTATATAAATTTCATTTTTAAGCCGAAAAACGACCGTTTTAGCCTCTTTTTAAGCTAAATTAAACACTTAACCGAAAAACGAACTGAACCAGATTATCCAAAACATTATCCAGATTTCAGAAATCCAAATATGTGGCTAGAAATGGAGAGGTGGGTCCCACCCCACCCCCCTTGAGTTCCGATCGGACCAAAAGGGTTTATACCCTTCCTTTATTTTTTTTTAACAAACATTCCATATCCATCTTCAATTCTCTCCACATCATGATCAAAAATCCAGAATTTTAGCAAGAAAACCGAGGTAAAAATCGAGTTATTTACGTT